>NW_006921608.1:152223-175910 GCF_000298275.1 Orycteropus afer afer
GGAAGGAAGGTTGGGAAATCTACTTCCGTAGTGATACTGCCTCGGAAATCCAAGGATGGGTTGCTAGGAGTCAGGTCCGACTCATCGGCACATAACAACAACAACAGCATGTAAGTGTTTGGAGTCCTTGTCAGACATGCATATCCCTGTACTCCATTGTTCAAATTACAGTATGTTGTTAACTGCTTAAGGTTTAACATACATTGTAAATAAAAATAGCATTGAGAAAGACAATGGCAACTTAAAAGTAGTTACATATTTTTATTTCTAATAAATCAGAAATATAATTTTATAAAAGTTATATTAATAATTAACATTATAACTTATGTTTGTATATAACATTTTCTATGTAGATATTTAGAAGCTCTGGTGGTGTAGTGCCTAAGGCATTTGACTGTTAACCAGAAGGCTGGCAGTTCAAACCCACCAGCCACTTCTAAGGAGGTTGGACAATCTACTTCCATAGTGATACTGCCTCGGAAACCCAAGGAGGGTGGCTATAAGTCAGATCTGACTCAATGGCAGTGTGTAAAACATATTATACAACTTTAAAAATCAAAACAGCCTTTACTGGAATAGCAATAGACTAATAGAAAATAAAACAGAATTGAGAGCTCAGATATAAACCCACACATCTGGAGTCAACTGATTCTTGACGAGGGTAATAAATCCATTTGATAGGAAAGAAAATTTTCTTCAATAAGTGGTGTTTGGGAAATTGGATTTCTACAAGCAGAAAAATGAAACAGAATCTATACTTACCATGATACATACACCTACACACATATACACAAATCAAAATGAATTAAGGAAATAAATGTGAAAAATAAAATTGTAAAATTCTTAGAAGCAAATGAAAAGGTAAAATTATCAGACCTAGCTTTTAACAATAGATTATCTTATATAATAACAAAAATACAACCAGCAAAAGACAAAATAAATGAATGGGACCTTAAAAAAAGTAAAAACTTGTTCATCAAGCAGCTTTACCATAAAAGGTAAAAAGATGGGCTACTGACTGGGAGAATGTCTTGGGAGATAATATACCCAGTAAAAATCTCATAACCAAAATACATATCAATTTCAACAACAGCAAGAGAATAAATAACCCATATAAAAAAATAGGCAATGAATTGAAATAAACTTTCACCAAAGAAGACATTCAAATGACTATCAAATACATGAAAAGATGTACAGAATCATTGGCCATCAGAAAGATACAAATCAAAACCACAGTCAATCACAAAAGGACACATATTGTATGATCTTACTTATATAAAAATATGGGAACAGGCAATTGTACAGAGGACAAAGTTTCTTTAGGTAACCAGGGTGGGAGGGAGAGAGAAAGAGGGGAATTATTGCTTGTGGCATTGAGGAAGGGTAGGGTTGTAAATCCAATAAATGTAATTGTTGTCAATAAGTTGTATACCTATATAAAGTTTATTTGGCAAAAGTTGTCTGATAAATACATTTACAATGATTAAAAAAAAAAAAAAAAGGCAGCATCTGAGTCCGCTTACATCCAACCCAACACCTAGTAGGTTTGGTTCCTTGGTTTGGAGGGTTAGTGTTATGGTTTCATGGGACACCACATGTAATTGCCTAATAACATGTTTAGTGCCTGTTGTTGTTGTTTCTATGTGCTGTCAAGTCAGACTCAACTCATAGCGACCCCCCCCCCCTTGGGTTTATGAGGAGGTGGTATCACTATGGAAGTCGGTTGCCCAACCTTCTTTCCGAGGAGTGGCTGGTGGGTTTGAACTGTCAGTCTTCTGATTAGAAGTCAAGTACTTTAGGCACTACGTTACCAGAGCTCCCCTGTGTAGTGCCTAGGAGCCATAAAAGATTGCAAGCCACATGTGAGGCACAGTAATTGGTCTCTATTCACCTGAGAAGAGCTCTGAGTGAAACAAATCTGGTTCTAAATTTGCACCCAAATCACAATAAAAAATTAAAAGGAAAAAACAAACAAGCAAAAACTATAGTTCACCTTAACTGCTAAAGAATGCATTTCTTGAGTACGGTGCTCTTTTAAGATCTATCTATATGAGATAAAACTGACAACAGCAATTTGAAAGATGAGATAGGATATGTAGTAGCAGTGAATTTATATTAATGGTGGAGGAACAACTAGGAAAATGAGGGTGAGAATGGTTGCACAATTTGAAGAATGTAATCCTTATCATGGAATTGTACTTGTAGAAACTGTTGAACTGATGTTTGTTCTGCTATGCATGTTTTCAATAATCAGGACAAAAAAATTACTAAAAAAAAAAACCACAAAAGTGTCTAAAAGCATTCCTTCCAGTTTTCCCATGTTCCTTTTCTGAAAGTTAACTGATCACTACAACTGAAATAAAACCATATGAGATATACTGAGATAATTATAAACATCAGCATTGATTGACCTATGGAATCAAAACTAATATACCATTGACCATCAGACTTGTTACATGAGAAAAGTAAAACCCTACATGTGCAATATTCTTAGTTTGGGTTTTTCTCTATTTATGATAGAATGCAAATGTTCTTAAACATTCCTGTTGAAAAGTAGTAGATATAATTTACAGCTTTTGAAAGGAAAGTAAATATCATCTGTGAGCTTTCATGTCATTGTCAAATGTGTAGATGAATATCACTGAAGTCAACACTGGTAAATACTTCAATTCTATAATTTGAATGGGGTCATAGATGTCATCTAAGCCAATCCATCCCTCTTGTTTTAGCTTGTTGACTGAAGCACTAAATAGCTGGCAGACTGACATGAGCAAATATACTTGGAGAGAGATCCATGACATCTCATTATTGCCCTTTTGGCAAACAGTGCTATTGGCAAACTGCAAGCTTTTCTATTACAATGGAGAACTACAGACATTGTTCAGTGATTAACACATAGAATAAAGTCTTATTAAAATGAAAACAGAATATTGTTCTTTGAGAGAACACATTATGATGTAGAAAAACAGTGTATCTCCTGAAGCTTTTCCTATTTTCCAAAAGGACACTTACCCTAGACAATATTCCATATTCCTATGACTTGGCTTTAATGATCTACTTTTTGCTAGAGATTCAGATAGATAGATTTCCAGCTCCAAATTTATAAATTAGCATGTATCATCCAACTCAACTTTCTTCAGAAACCCATTTTATTATCATAGGTCACAAAATCATTTGTTCTCCATTCTCTACTATATAAGGAAATATGGTGATACATTGGTTAAGACATTTGGCTGATAGCAAAATGTCAGTGGTCCAAACCCACCAGCTGGCCCATGGAAGAAAGATGAGGCAGTCAGCTTCCATAAAGATTTACAGCCTTGGAAACCCAAAGGAGGTCTCTATGTGTTGGAATCTACTCAAAGGCAGTGAGTTTGGTTTATTCTCTACCCTACTTTTACCTCCACAGTAATCAGATAAACAAAGAAAAAAAAAAAAGATCTTTGGCTCTTCTTTTCTCCCACAATTAATCTTCTTCTAGACCTTTTCTTTATGTTTCCAAAGTGTCTCTCAGTCTTCTGATCTGCTGTTCATTTCAAATGACGTTTACCTTCCCACTGCCACAGAGTTGAGTCTGACTCATAGTGACTCTCTAAGACAAAATAAAACTACCCATAGTGTTTCCAAGTAGACTGCCACATCTTTCTCCTGAGGAGTAGCTGGTGAGTTCAAACCATCAACCATTTGGTTAGCAGCCAAGCGCTCTAACCACAGCACCACCAAGACTCCTGATTGACATCTAAGTCCCTCATTGTATTACCAGGACTATAAAAGTCGTACTACAAAACAACAACAAAAAATCATTATTTTTTTAAATCTTCCCATTTCTATACTGCCTCTTTCCCTAATCATTGGTTTGTAGTTGTTGTTAAAAACAATTCAGTAGCATCCTAATGGGAAACAAGCCCCTTATCATAGCAAACAAGACCATTCACAATCTGCCTTTGTGTATATCCAGTCTCACCTCCTGTGCCTTCCCTAAAATATGCACCGAGAAAACCACATGTAATTTCATGAACACACTATTATCATTCCTGCCTTTCTTGCTTTACTCAATTTAAGTGTTCTTCCACCTGTTTTCTGCCTATTAAAGCCCCATTCAATCTGTAACACACAGACCAAAGTGTGAAATTACTGAGAGAACTTTCTGATTTGATAAAACACACATTGCTCCATAAAACCACGGCATCAGAGGAAATGCCTGGGTAAACCTGCTGCAGAGCACAGAAGCCCAAAGCCAATTAAGCCCTATCCAAATGTGTTTTATCATCCTGGGTTTTACAGTCATGATTTTCCTGCCCTCCTCAAAATCTGAACATATTTTTATAATGCAGCTTCTTTTATCATATTTTAATTGTTGTCAATTATATTTATTACCTCTGAGAGCCACTTTGATGAAAGACTGTCTCATATACTTTATTTAAACTCTACACATAGTATTCACCCAAAAAAGTAGATCCACAATCAGTATATTAATAACCAAAAATGGTCAATGAGAGTAAAACTAGGATGGGATGGTTAACAGTATGGTTACATATTTCACTAAGCAAGGCTCATTGTTTTAAGTTTACTACAATAAAATCAATTGGTTAAAAAAAAAAAGATTAAAAGATTCATAATCATTTATGCTGTCTCACAGTTCATTCATCTTGTTTCTTTTCACCCATAACAGATTTGGTTTCTTACACATCGATTTGTTGCTCAAAGAACAATAAAAATATATACTGGAATACCAAATGGCACTATACTTTGTGATGGTGGGGTATACGGCAGTGGAAAACCACTTTAATTGACCTCAAACATACTTCTACAGACACACATCTAATATAATTTTATTGAAAATATTTTCACAAAATTATTTTTCTATAAGGTTTAATACATGTCAAGTGAAAGACATGAGAAAAACTGGTTTCTAACCACATATGCATAAGAGGAAGTGATGAATGCATCAAGCTACCTGGTAAATGAGAAGAATAGCAATGTTTACTTGACTAAAATATAATAAAATAAAACCAGATAAAATAGAAATGACATTATTTTAATTGGCATTGAATTTCCAATCTTAAATAAACCTCTTTTGTAAAACAAGAATAGAATATTGCCTCAGTGCAATGTGCTATGTTAAGGACTATATTAATCACTCATTTAATATTTTATGTTTGAGAAATTTGAGAGATATACAGTTTAATGAATTTTCTGAAATAATACTACTACTTGACGGCAAATAACAACAACAACAACAACATGGTAACATAGTCAATTCAAGCACAAGACTGACTGACTCTTACATTTATAATTACTACTAATGCCAGATATGACCTTAAAATAACTTCAAATTAAAATAATCTAATGATATAGTGAACAGATGGAATAACGTGTTAGTAGTTGTAAAAGTTACTGTCTATAAAGAAAGAAACAAATGTTTAGGTTTTCCACAAATATAGGAAATTAATTACATAGGTAATGGATAAGATGAGATGACAAGCAGAAGGAATAAGGCTACATATTGCGAGCACCATCCAAATGTCACTAAAACCCTAGGGTTAGAAAAGTAATTGGAGATTATTGTTTCATCACAGGCCAAAATCAGAAACATATGAAAGGAATTAGAACAGATTGAATCGTTTTTTGAGATTGTTCCAAATGTGAGCAGCATTTCCAAAATGTTAGCTTTTAGAGTATAATTATCTTGTTATTGTTTGGAAAATATTTAGATCTTTGTATGTTAATTTTTTTTTCCCAGTTTGAGAATTAAGGTTGTGCACAAAAAAGATGAAGAAATTTGATGGTGAGAATGCTGGATTCACTGAGATACTATCACTACCTTTGTGTGGAAGCTCTGTTCCCATGGCCCATGGCAGCCCTTGCTCAGGGATTTTGCATGAAAGCCTCAGCCTATTGGGCCTGGAGAGTGGCTCTGTTCTCTCCTGTCCACCATGGAAGTGGCCTACCATTCTGTAAACGAGGTGATTGTCCCACACTCTGGAAATGATAAGCCCATGGCCTCATCACCCAAAGGTCATGCTCTCCTTTTCTTAAAGGACAAAAGATAGTCACAACCAAGGAATTTCCTCTTCTCTAGTAATCACCATCCCCAAATCTACTCTAGATGGAAAAATCAGGGAAGTAAACCAGGTATAGAGAATAATTTATAATTAAGAGAAACTAAAACAAATGTGAAATACCTGAACTACTAGAATATCTAAATTAATTATAGGCATAAGATAGAGTGAAGAGTTCTGATCTGCAAAATTTTAACTAAATAGGAAAAATATGTAAATAAATATGTTTTAAATTAAAAAAATAATATATAATTCTACCCACCAGCCACTCCTCGGAAGGAAGGTTGGGCAATCCTACTTCCGTAGTGATACTGCCTCGGAAACCCAAGGAGGGGTCGCTATGAGTCGGGGCCGACTCGATGGCACATAACAACAACAACAACAACAATATAGAGATATTATTTAAAATATTCACACAGATATAGCATAGTGGCAGGACACGAGATCAACATCCCCAAATCAGTTGGGGTCCTCTACACCAGCAAAGAGATTGTTGAAAAAGAAATAAGGAAATCAATACCATTTACAATAGCTGCAAAAAAATAAAAATAAAAATAAACACTTGGGAATAAATCTTACCATGGACACCAAAGATCTGTACAAAGAAAACTACAAAAGACTACTTCAAGAAATCAGAAGAGATGTGTTTAAATGGAAGACCATACCATGCTCATGGTTAGGAAGATTGAACATTGTGAAAATGTCAGTTGTACCCAAAGCAATCTATGCATTCAATGCAATCCCAATCCAGATTCCATTAACATTCTTTAAAGTTATGGAAAAACCAGTTACTGACTTTATATGGAAAGGAAAGAGATCTCAGATAAGCAAAGTGTTATTGAAGAAGAAGTCTCACACCCCTGGATCTCAAAACCTACTATACAGCCACAGCAGTCAATATTGGTACAATGACAGACACATAGACCCATAGACCAATGGAATAAATTGCGAACCCAGAAATAGATCCCTTGACTTATGGTCAGCTGATCTTTGACAAAGGGCCGAAATCTATCAAATGGGGAAGAGATTGTATAACAAATGGTGCTGGCAAAACTGAATATCCATTTGCAGAAAAATTAAACAAGATCTGTACCTCACCATACACAAAAACTAACTCCAGATGGATCAAATACTTAAATGTGAAACCTAAAACTATAAAGTTCCTCAAGGAAAAACTAGGGGCAAACTTAGGGACCCTAATATATGGCATAAATAGACTATCAAGCATAACCACAAATGCACAAACAGCAGAAAAGAAACTAGATGAATGGGAGCTTCTAAACATTAAATTTTTATTTATGCTTCTAAAGACTTCTCCAAAAGAGTCAAAAGAGAACCTACAAATTAGGAAAAAAAATATTTGGCAATGACATATCTGACAAGGGACTTATCTCTAAAATGTATAGAAAACACCAATACTTCAACAACAAAAAGACAAATAACCCATTTAAAAAATGGGCAGAGACATGAATAGACACTTCATCAAAGAGATATTCAGGCAGCCAACAAACATATGAAGAAATGTTCACAATCATTAGCCATCAGAGAGATGGAAATCAAAACAACAATGAGATACCATCCTGCCCCAGCACTAGGAGCAAAATTCAACAAGGCAGAAAATAATAGATGTTGGCAAAGATGTGGAGAGATTGGAACTCTTATGCACTGCTGGTGGCACTGTAAAATGATATGATCCCTGGGGAAAGCAATGTGTTGATTCCTTAAAAAGTTGGAATTAGAATTATCATTTGACCCACCCATTACATTACTAGGGATGTATCCTAAAGAAGTGAAAGCCAAGAAGAACATATATATGCACACCCATGTTCATCACAGCCTTATTTACAATATCAAAAGGATGGGAAAAAGCTAGGTGCCCATCAGCAGAAGAATGGATAACCAAACTCTAATACATACACACAATGGAATAATTTGCAATCCTAAAGAATAATGTAGAATCTGTAAAACACCATATAACATGGATGAACTTGGAGGACTTTATGCTGAGTGAAATAAATCAATCACAGAAGGAAAAATATTGTATTAGTCTGTTATTATAAAAAATCAAGGAAAGGTTTCTACATGGAAGGAAATTTTCTTTGTTGGTTACCAGGTGTGGGAGGGGAAGGGAGGAAGCACTGTTAGATAGGTAGAGACAAGTATTGATTTGGGTGAAGAGAAGGGCAATGTACCAAATATGAGTTATCAACACAATGACATTGAGGAAGATGAAGACATAGAGAGGTGCATGGGAGTTACAGACAACAAAGATGAACCCATTTGCACATACAGTACTGCATTGTCAGTGAGGGCAAATATTGGTACATGGGTGGATAGATGGGTGGACAGGCTGAACTACTAGGTATTTCTGTGCACAGAGGAGTGTCCCTATGACTATGTGTAGGGTTGGAAAACAATGTTTCTACAAGTGTATTTTTATATTCTGTAAGAATTTCCAGGAATGTATCAAAGCTGACAAGGGACAAGGTTTTAGTCACTTCTTCGTCACAGCTAGCTACACAGAGGAAGCAAGTAGTTGGACCTGTGGGCTTGGGACCATGGTCACAGGAGACATCAAGCTCAATTGGCATAACATACTACACAAAAACATTGTTCCACATCTTACTTTTGTGAGTAGTTACTGGGATCTTAAAAGCTTGCAAGCGGCCATCTAGATGCAACGATGGGTCTCTCTTCATCCAGAGCAAATAAAAATGAAGAGAACTAAAGATGCATGGAAACAATTAGTCCAAGGGACCGGTACGCCATGGGACCCTCAGGCTATATGACTATGAGACCAGAAGAACTAGATGGTGTCTGGTTATCACTGTCAGCTACTCGAAGGGGTGTCTATGTAGGAGATCCTGAATAGAATGGGAGAACAATGTGGAACAAAACTCAAAATCATTAAAACAAAATAAAAATAAAAAGGGACCAGGTTTGCTGGTCTGATAGAGCCTGGTCGAACCCCTGAAACTATGGTCCCTAGCTGCCATTCAGGTCTGGAATTAAAGCCACTCCTGTGGCTTCCAGACAAACAAAAGACAGGCATATAAGCTGAACATTTACAGTAGGTAGATAAACTCCTTGGAGAGATCAATCATGGGAGAAAAGAAGGGCTGTGTATGCACAGGGAGATAGTTTGGGGGGGGGCAGGAGTGATGGGAGGGAAGGACACAGTGAAGAAGTAACTATGTGGAGGAAGTTGTAGAGGAGCTGTTGCATTGTGAGAAATTTCAGTCAATGTCATGAGACAAAGTGTATGTGAGCTGCTGTATGGAAAATGAATTTGCTCTGTAAACTTTAACCCAAATCACAAGGGAAAAAAAAAATATATATATATATATATTCACACTTATGTACTGAAGTAGAGAATAGAAATTTGAAGAAAATATGGCAAACATTAACAGTGAAGTTATGGGATAGTATTATTTCTTCTTCAAGCATCTGCATGATGTCCAAGCTTCTTTAAAAAATAACAGTGTTTTTCATTAAATATCTTTTTATGGTTTTATGTAAGGAGATATATGAATAAATGGATGGAGAGACAGATGACAGATAAATATATAAGTAATGAAGATAGATAAATAGATAGAAGGGTGGATGGGTGATAGGTTGATAGAAAGATAGTTGATAGATTAGCTAGATACACAGTTATTAAATTTGAAAAAAAAAAGCTATATTACCCTTATTTGGTTATCTTTTTAATGGTACTTCTTGAACTCTTTATAATATTTACAGTACTAATTGCTACTTTAATTTGGAAATCTGTTAAGTTCAATTCTACTAACTTGTGAGATTTTCCTGATAAGTGAAATCCACAAATATTTTTGTACTCAAAAGATATTCAGACTCTTCAGCAGGTTCTCAAGCCATTAAAATCTAAAGTGAATACTTAAGGTTTTCCTGAAGTGTTTAAATTGACCAAAACAGAATAATGATCACATCTCTTAATGTGAGCAGAATGTGGAGGAGCATTTTTAAATGATAGACCTCTTGTCATGTTAGAAATGACTTTCTCATGAACTCCTAAAATTACAGTAATTACCAGTCTAATTTCTTCTTTTACTGTCAGTTCTCATGGTCTGTCTTCCTCCATTAATTTGTACTCTCTCAGAATTTCATCAAATACATAGCTTAATTTAAAAACAAAAAACAATAATAATGGTTTTGTTCACTTGCCTTCAAAACCTTGATCTAATAATCTACCATGCTAAGCTATATATCTTCTGAAACGTTCACTCTGTGAAGCAGTAGTCCAAATTGCACAAGTTTTCCACTCGTAGGTAGAGGACATATTGTCCAAAAGCCTAAGTAATAATATTTAATCTTTGCTTAATTAATTTTCTCATGACACCAAGTTATGTCTCCTTGAACAGTATTCTAGCCTCATTTAAAATCTTATGTTTTATCTTTTTTAGTCCACATTTCTCTGTATCATAACTGAAATACAGAAAACAACCCTGATGAAGAGTATTTTTAAGATATAAACAATATATTTGAAATAACAAAAACTGAATAGTTATGTTTAGTTTTTTTTTTTTGTGTAAAATATATAATTTGGGGCTTTCCTAGTCATTGTTATTCTTCAAACTTACAAAGTTAAGTAGAAACCAAAAGTTTAATAAATAAAATACAATTATATTTTTAAAATATTAAATAAATATGAACTGCCAACAACCATTTACTAATTAAAGTACGGAAGGTTCTCTGGGCATGATTGGTTTTTTTGTTTCTAATTTTGTATTCCTTCCTCTATAAGGGTATTATATATCACCATCCATACTCCCAAGTGTGTTTCCTGTACAACTGCTAGCCATATGATTTATTCTGTCCAATGCAATGTGGATAATTATTTGGTTTACTTTCTGCCATAAGAACAGGATGCTGGAATTCTGGTAAGATGGTGGAATAGGCAGAAAAACTTCACAGGTCTTTCAACAAAGGGGAGCCAATTAACACAGATACAGAGGATAATTCTGGAGCCCTGAGTTTTGAAGGTAAGGATACAGAAATGGGTGGGACTCCAATTAGTGGAAGAACCTGCATGAAAACACTGAGAAAGGAAACATACTGAGCTGCAGTCTGTCAGTGATCCTGATGGCCAGGATGGCTTGGATATTGCCAAGTGGTGTTGGGACTTGACAATTGACCTAAAATTCAACCCTGCTAGCCAGGGGCTAGAAAGAGGACTACACTGGTGACTGGTGAATAAAAGGGGAAGCAGTGAAGAGGGAGGTGGGCTGAGTCATGGACTTTGGCTGTCCAGAGGGTGCAGGCATTTTGAATGTTTACGAGTGGTTCCACCATTATGGATATTTAAAGAGAGAGCATTCTTTCAGATTCCAGGGACCTAAGAATAGGCCCCACTTGCTGGGGAGCACAAGGATATTCTGGACACAGACACTGGAAAGGTGTAAAATTCCCCTTGTTACTTTAATACCCTACACCCTCTTGGTGAACACAGGTGTGGCCATCTCTCACTCCAACTGACCTTCTGGGCTGGGGAGAATTCCATCCCAGTGTGTGCTCAAATGGAGTCTAGGTACCCTGCCACATACTGCCCAGATTTTTTTTTCCTTTTTGTTCACTTTGTTTTTGTCTGTTTTAAAATTAAAATTATTATTATTACTATTATTATTATTATATTTTTATTATTATTCTTTATTCTTCCCTTCCCAGGTTCCAGTTTTCAGATTTTTCTCTCTTCCCTGTTCCTGGTTCCCATTTTTTTCTTTCTCTTGGTTAACCCCATTCCTTGTTTTCTTTTTGCATTTTTTCCCTTCATTATTCACCTGCTCTACCTCTTTTCTCTTATAGCCCACTTCCCAGATATTGTGGTTTTCTTTTTTTGGTGATTGTTCCTATGTGTTTATACAGTGTGTTTTCTGTCTACTTACTTCTACCTTTTTGTTGGTTTTTCAATTGTTGTTTTTGTCTAACTGAGTGGGAGACAACAACCAAGCCCATACAATGCAACTACACCAGCACCTCCTGCAGCTACACTTACTGAGAGCCACCACTTCCTTCTCCCAACTGGCCAATGATAAATGACCACCAAGAAGAGCCTGACTCACAGTTAATAACAACAATGTGACTGTGTCTCAGAGACAACAGACCATCATAGTCCACACAAAGAAGCAAGGTAAAGTGGAAGACACAAGAGAGCAGGATACAGACCCAGAACACAACCCTGAGGAAAAAGCAGCATTGGAACTCCCTAATAAGGAATTCAAAAGAATTATACTTAGGTATTGTCAAAGGATTGAGAAAGAGATCAAGAAAAACACCGACAAAATGAAGGAAAGCACAGACAAACCCTAGAGGAATTTCAGAAGAAAATACAAGAACACAATGACATAACAAATGAAATATTAGAAATGATACAGAATCTACAGATAGAAATCCAGAAGATTAATACTAAATTGTCAGAAATAGATAACACATTGAAAGTGTAAAGATGTAGAAATGAATCAATGGAAACACAATTAATGAGATTGAAGACAAATAATTGAATACTTCTTTGGAAAAGGATAAAAAAAAAGATCAAAACAAAATGAAGAAAGCCTAAGGCTCATGTGGGATAACATCAGAAGGAATAACCTACATATAATTGGCCACTCCTTGGAAGGAAGATGGGTCAATCTACTTCCGTAGTGATACTGCCTCAGAGACCCAAGGAGGGGTCACTATGAGTTGGGTTCTACTTGACGGTTCATAACAACAACAACAGCAACAATTGGAATTCCAGAACAAGAAGGGATGAAGAAAACCATGAGAAAATTGTCCAAGATTTGTTGGAAGAGAACTTCTCTGGTATGATGAAAGATGAGAATATATCATTTCAGAAAGTCCAATGAACCTCAAACAGGATAGACCCCAAAAGAAAATCACCAAGTCATATCTTCATCAGACTCACTGAAACCAAAGACAGAGGAAGAATCCTGATGGCAGCAGAGGAAAAAAGGAAAGTTACCTACAAAGGACAACCAATAAGAATAAGCTCTGATTTCTCAGCAAAAACCATGCAAGTGAGAAGGCGATGGGATTGTATATATAGAACCCTGAAAGAGAAAAAACAAATCCCAACCAAGAATTTTATACCAGGCAAAACTGTTACTGAAATATGATGGTAAAATTAGGAGATTTTCAGATAAGTAGAAATTAAGGAAATTTGTTAAAATCAGACCAACCTTACAAGAGATACTAAAGGGAGTCCTTTGAACAGAGAACCAATAATAGCAAACAACAACTGACCATTAACACACAAGATGACATAACCCAGAAACTACCACAGCTACAGAAGTATCCAAAGTAAGATAAGCTTACAAGATTGTAAACAGGGAGCCAGAGACATCTATTGGCAAATGAGGACAGCTATAAACCAAAAAGAGGGAAAGAAAATGGTGTAGTTACAGAAATTCTAAATGGTGAGGAAGTTGACAGAGTTGCAAGATAGAATGGAGTGTTCTAAACTTGGAGAGAAAATTGTAAATCACAGGGCAACCTCAAAGAAAAATGATAAACCTGTACCTCACAATAACAAAGAGAACAAGCATGAATGTTTAGCAAAAACTAAAAACAGAGCAACAAAGGAAATGTTAACATGATTCATAAACACAATGAGCTCAGCACAGAAAATTATATGGAACAAAGAAAAAAGGAACACCATGAAAAAACACATAACAAGATGACAGCAACAAATTCATACTTCTCAATAATTACATTTAATGTCAATAGATTGAATGTACCACTCAAGTGATGGAGAGTTGCAGACTGGATAAGAAAGCATAACCCATCAATATGCTGTCTACAAGAGACACACCTTAGAGACAAAGACAAAACTAGACTAAAAATTAAAGGTTGGAAAAAGATGTATCACGTAAGTGGCAACCAAAAAAGAGCAGAAGTGCCAATACTAATTTCTGATCAAATTGACTTTAAGACAAAAACCACCATAAGAGACAAGAAAGGACATAATATAATGATTGAAGGATCAAATGAATAAGAGGATATAACCACAAAAAATATCTGTGGACACAATGAAAGAGCCCCAAAATACATAAACCAGAATTTTACAGAGTTTAAAAGGCAAATAGTTGACTCCACAATCATAGTAGGAGACTTTAATATACAATTTTTAATGAAAGATAGAACTGGAAAGACACTCAACAAAGACACGGAACAGTTAAACAATACAATTCACCAACTTGACCTTATAAAGATTTACAGAAGACTTCATCCAACAACAGCACAACATACATTCTTTGCCAGGGCACATGGATCATAGTCCATGATAGACCATAGGTTAGGCCATAAAGCAAGCCTTAATAAAAGACTTAAAAACATTGAAATACTGCAAAATATTTTCTCAGATCACAATGCTATCAAATTAGAAATCAGCAATAGGAAGATCAACAGAAAAAGAGCAAAAACATGGAAACTGAACAACATCCTCCTTAAGAATGACTGGGTAAGTGAAGAAATAAAAAGTGAACTTAAAAAATTCCTGAATCAAATGAGAATGAAAATAAAACACCACAGAATCTTTGGGATACAGCAAAAGCAGTGACCAGAGGCCAATTTATAGCAATAAATGCACACATCAAAAAAAAAAAAAAGAAGAAAGAGTTAAAATCAACACTGTAAACCAACATCTCCAACAATTAGAAAAAGAACAGCAAGAAAAACCTGTGATCACCAGAAGAAAGGAAATAGTAAAAATTTGAGAAGAAATAAATGAAACAGAAAATAGAACGACGACAGAAAAAATCAACAAGACTAGAAGTTGCTTTTTTGAAAAGATTAATAAAATTGACAAACCAATGGCAAATTGGCAAACTGAAGGGTGGGGAATTTTATGTGTTTTCTACATATAAATAAAATCTATTGGATTAATAAATGAAAAAAAAAAAAAGGAAAAGAGGGAGAGAATACAAACAACACACATAAGAAATGAAATGGGTGACATCACAACAGAACCAACTGAAATAAAAAGGATAATATTGGGATACTATGAGGAACTGTACTCCAACAAATTGAAAATCTGGAAGAAATGGACAGATTTCTAGAAACACAGTAGTTACATAAACTAACACAGACTGAGGTGGAAAATTTGAGCAGACCCATACAAAAAGAAAAAATTGAACAGGCCATAAAAAAAAATTACAGAGAAAAAAATGTCCTGACCCAGATGGTTTCACTGAAGAATTCTACCAAACATTCAGAGAAGAACTGACACCAATATTACACAAACCATTCCAAAACATAGAAAAGGATGGAATCCTCCCAAATTCATTTTATAAAGCAAGCATAACCTTGATACCAAAACAAAGACATCACTCAAAAGGAAAACTACAGACCCATATCCCTCATGAATATAGATGTAAAAATCTTCAACAAAATCCTACCCAATAGACTCCGACAACATATCAAAAAAATAATTGATTATGATCAAGTGGGGTTCTTATCATATATGGAAGAATAGCTCAACATTAGAAAAACCATCAACGTCATCCACCACATTAAAAAAACAAAGGAAAAGAACCACATGGTCATATCATTCGATCCAAATAAGGCATTTGATCAAATCCAACACGCATTCCTAATCAAACATCTCAGCAAAATAGTAACAGAAGGAAGATTCCTCAACATAATAAGGGCATATATGCAAACAAGTAGCCAACATTATCCTCAATGGAGAGAGACTGTAACCATTGCCGTTGCAAACAGGAACCAAGCAATGATGCCCGCTATCATCACTTCTATTCAACATTGTATTGGAACTCCTAGCCACGGCAATGAGGTATGAAAGGGAAATCAAAAGCATCGAAATTGGTACAGAAGCAGTCAAATTATCCCTATTTGCTGATGATATGATTCTATACCTAGAAAACCCAAGGGACTCAGTAAAAAAAAAAAAAAAAAAAAAAATATTGGAACTAATTGAGAGATTTAGCATAATGACAGGATAGAAGATCAACATCCCAAAATCTGTTGGATTCCTCTACCTTAGCAAAGAGATTGCTGGAAAAAAAAAAAAAAAAAAAAAACAAGGAAATCAATACCATTTACAAGAGCTGCCCAAAAATACCTGAGAATAAATATTACTGGCAAAACAAAAGACCTGTACAAAGAAAACTACAAAAGACTACTTCAAGAAACCATACTATATCTACATAAATGGAAGAACATAGCACACTCTTGGATAAAAGGCTGAACATTGTGAAAATGTCAATTTTACCCAAAGCGATCTATACATTCAATGCAATCCCAATGCAGATCTCATCAACATTCTTTAAGGATATGGAAAAACAAACCATTATCTTTATATGGAAAGGAAAGACACCTCAGATTAGCAATGCATTATTGAAGTATAAGAACAAAGTCAGAAGACTCACACTCCCACATCTTAAAATCTACTATATAGCTACAGTAGTCAAAATTGTGTGATATTGGTAAAATGACAGACACTTAGACCAATGGAATAGAATTAAGAATCCAGAAATAGATCCATCGATATCTGTCAACTGATTTTTGACAAATCCATTAAATGGGAAAGAGATTGTCTGTGTAACAAATGGGGCTGGCAAAACTGGATATCCAGTTGCAGAAAAATGAAACAAGATCTGTACCTCACACCATACACAAAAACTAACCCCAGATGAATCAAACACTTAAATGTGAAACCTAAAACTATAAAGTTCCCCAAGGAAAAACTAGGAGCAAATTTAGGGGTCCTAATATCTCTGGTAGCATAGTGGCTAAGACACTTGCCTGCTAACCAGACGGCTGGCGGTTCAAACCCACCAGCCACTCCTCGGAAGGAAGGTTGGGCAATCCTACTTCTGTAGTGATACTGCCTCGGAAACCCAAGGAGGGGTTGCTATGAGTCAGGGCTGACTTGACAGCACATAACAACAACAACAACAATATATGGCATAGGAGCTCTGGTAGCGTAATGCCTAAGGCATTTGACTGTTAACCAGAAGGCTGGAGGTTCAAACCCACCAGCCACTCCTCAGAAGGAAGATGGCGCAATCTACTTCCGTAGTGATACTGCCTCGGAAATGCAAGGAGGAGTCACTATGAGTCGGGTCCAACTTGACGACACATAACAACAACAAAACAACAAATAAATGACATATATTAGGAGCTCTTGTAGCATAGTGCCTAAGGCACTTAAGTGCAAACCAGAAGGCTGGCAGTTCAAACCCACCAGTCACTCCTCCAAAGGAAGGTTGGGCAATCTACTTATGTAATGATACTGCCTCAGAAACCCAAGGAGGGGTTGTTATGAGTCGAGTCCGACTCGACGGCACATAACAACAACAACAACAATACATGGCATACATAGACTATAATGCATAACCCAAAATGCACAAACAGTGGAAGAAGAACTAGATGAATGGGACCTTCTAAGAATTAAATGTTTATGTGCTTCCAAAGACTTCTCCAAAAGACTCAAAAGAGAACCTACAGATTGGGAAAAAATATTCAGCAATGGAATATCTGATAAGAGACTTATCTCTAGAATTTATATAAATCTCCAACACCTCAACAACAAAAAGACAAATAATCCAATTAAAAAATGGGCAGAAGACATGAATAGACACTTCACCAAAGATGATATTCAGGCGGCCAACAAATATATAAAGAAATGCACAAGATCATTAGCCTTTACAGAGATGCAAATCAAAACAACAATGAGATACTATCCTGCCCCAGGGCTAGTAGCAAAGTTCAAGACCGAAAATAACAAATGCTGGTGAGGATGCAGAGAGATTGGGACTCTCATACACTGCTGGTGGGACTGTCAAATGATACAACCACTGTGGAAAGCAGTATGGCAATTCCTTATAAAGTTGGAATTAGAATTATCATTTGACCCAGCCATTTCATTATTAGGTATATATATATCCTAGAAGATTGAGAGCCAGGACAAGAACAGACATATGCACACCCATGTTCATTGAAGCACTATTTACAATAGCAAAAAGGTGGAAACAACCTAGGTACACATTAACAGAAGAATGGATACCAAAACTATGGTACAAACACACAATGGAACTATGTACCCCTAAAGAATAATGCAGAATCTGTAAAACACTCCATAATATTGATGAACCTGGAGGATATTATTCTGAGTGAAATACGTTAATCACAGAAGGACAAATATTGTATTAGTCCATTATTGTAAAAAGTCAGGGAAAGGCTTATATATGTTGTTGTTGTTGTTATTTGCCATCGAGTTGGCCCCGACTCATAGCGACCCCTCCTTGGGTTTCTGAGGCAGTATCACTACGGAAGTAGGATTGCCCAACCTTCCTTCTGAGGAGTGGCTGGTGGGTTTGAACCACCAGCCTTCTGGTTAGCAGTCAAGTGCCTTAGGCACTATGCTACCAGAGCTCCTAGGTTATATATATGGAAGGAAATTTTCTTTTTTGATTACCAGTGGTGGGAAGGGAAGGGAGGAAACACTGCTAGATAGGCACAGACAAGTACTGATTTGGATGAAGAAAAGGGCAATGTACCAAATGTGAGTGGTCAACACTCTGGCATTGAGGAAGAGGAAGACATAGAGAGGTGCATGGGAGGTAAAGACAACAAAGATGAACCTTTTTCACATACAGTACTGCCTTGTCAGTGAAGGCAAACATGGATAGGTGGGTGGACAGGCTGAACTATTAGGTATGTCTGTGCAGGGGGAAATGTGCCCATGACCATGTATAGGGTTGGAAGACAATGTTTCTACAAGTATATTTGTATGTTCTGTACGAATTTCCAGGTATATAGTAAAGCTGATAAGGGACAAGTTTGTAGTCAATTCTTGGCCACATCCAACTACTCAGAGGGAGCAAGTAGTTGGGCCTGTGGGCTCGGCACCATAGTCACAGGGGACATCAAGCTTAACTGGCATAACATACTACACAAAAACATTGTTCCACATCCTACTTTGGCGAGTAGCGACTGGAATCTTAAAATCTTGCAAGCGGCCATCTAGATGTAATGATGGGTGTCTCCTCATCCAGAACAAAGAAGAATGAAGAAAACCAAAGATGCATGGAAACAATTACCAAGCAACTGGTACACCAGGCAATTCTCAGCCAATATGACTATGAGACCAGAAAACTAGGTGATGTCTGACTATCACTGTCAACCACTCGGAGGGAGATCTCTGTAGGAGATCCTAGGTAGAATGGGAAAACAATGTGGAACAAATCTCAAAATTATATTAAAAAAAAAAAAAAGGGACCAGGTTTGCTGGTCTGATAGAGCCTGATGGAACCCCTGAGACTATGGCCTCTAGCTGCCCTTCAGGTCTGGAATTGAATTCACTCCTGTTGCTTCCATCCAAACAAAAGACAGGCATATAAGCTGAATATTTACATTAGGTAGATACACTCCTTGGTGAGATCAATCATGGGAGAATAGAAGGGCTGTGTATGCACAGGAATACAGTTCAGGAGTCAGTAGTGCATGAGAGGGAAGGACACAGGGCAAAGGGAACTATGGGGAGGAAGTGGGAAAGGAGCTGTTGCATTGTGGGAAACTTTAGTCATGGGATAAATTCAGTGTCATGAGACAAAGTGTGTGGAAGCTGCTGTATGGAAAGTGAATTTGCTCTGTGAACTTTCACCCAAATCACAATAAAAAAGAAAAAAAAAAAAAGAGTATCAAGAATAGTGCCTACCCTGCCAGTGTGTGATCCAGAATATGTTCTGTAAAGAACTATAGACATCCTTTAGAAACAGAGAGAAAAATACTTTCGTACTGTGGTAGGTCACTGAGTTTTGGGGGTTATTTGTTGTCACAGTCAATTCTGACTGTGAGTATACATACATAATCAACATAATTTCTTCAGCAAAAATAGACATCTCTTAGGGTACAATCAATAAACCAGAAGTTATCAAAGTCATGAAGGTGAATCAAAAAGAAAGTGCCTCTAATTGATATACACAATTCCAAATTCAGCATCTAAAATTTCACCAAAATAAAACAGAGATAAATAAACACAAACACACAGAAGTTAATGTATTCATTAAATTTATGATTGTTGTTGTGTTTGCCAATTAACAAATGATAATTAGTCATTAGTCCATATATATACATATATATATAGAGAGAACTATATTACTTGTTAATCAGTTGTATAAAGAAGTGACGTTAGTAGGACTCAAAATTAAAAAGGAATAACTTGAAACTTCAGGGAACATAAAGTAGTTCATTCTATATTTAGGAGTTAAGTCATCACAAAAGTGAAATAATAAATCTTTGGTCAATTGCTTTATCCAATGTTGATTCAGCAAAGGTAAAGGGACATGCTTGAGGTCAGTTCTCAGTTCTATCTTGTTATGTATATTACTAAATTTTTAAATTCTATTTGTAAAATAATAAGTAGAAGAACACTTAATTAATATTTTTGAAGATTAAACAAATGTGAAGTATACAATATGCATTCAATTACACTTCTTGTTAATGTTATTTTTAACATGATAATGGTAATAAATGATTCATGAGAAAGTATTGGAAAAAATTAAATCATGAGTTACTCAAGAGAATTCATGGATACCATCTTTGGTGGAGCTTTAAATATTATTAAGTTGGAATAGAAGTGAGAAACAAATTGCAACCAACTTAAAGAGCACATGCTAAATATTTCAATATTTTTGTTCTGTGTTTCTTTGATTAAAATTTTCTTTTTGTTCAGTGTCTTCGTGATGGTTATTATTGAAGAGAAGAAATAAGATAAAAATAAAAATAAATCATATTAAAATAATAAAAATCATTCAAAATGTCTACACAATGAAAAAGCAATCCATAGATTGATAAAATACCCAGAAGCAACTTTTGCCAATAAGAATTTTATACACACACACACACATGCATATACATGTGCAGTATATTTCTGATAATATTTTATAAACAATTCTTATATGAGGACATTTATTTCTACAATATTTTTCTCTTGACAGTATGGTACTAAAGCCAAATTCACCATCATCGAGTCAGATCCAACTCATAGTGACCCCTCCTTGGGTTTCTGAGGCAGTATCACTACAGAAGTAGATTGTTCAAGCTTCCTTCCGAGGAGTGGCTGGTGGATTTGAACCGCTAGCCTTCTGGTTAGCAGTCAAATGCCTTGGGCACTACGTCACCTACCCATAAAAACCAAATCCATTGCTGTCCAGTGACCCTATAGGACAGAGTAGAAGTGCCCAAGACTGCAAATCTTTCAGAAGCAAACTGCCACAACTTCCTCCCACGGAGTGGCTGATGAGTTAGAACCACTGACTTTTCATTTAGCCACTGAAACTTAACCATTGCATCAGCAGGGCTCCATGGCAGACTAGACACCCTGAAATGTCCTGTCATTTAAATTAAATACATCATTATCAAAGCCTAAAGTGCTGGTTAAATGTTTAAAAACTCTACATTTTAAAATGAAAAATGAACTTAAAAAAAGTAAGGTAAATTATTTCATGTCAAAAGGTATAAGCTCTGAAATATTCAGCTGCCGACTGATGATAGCCAATACAAGTAGACGGAAGCCTTTGGTTTCTTAAATGGCTTCTAAAGGAGTGTGATATGGTAAGGGCATAAAACCCCTTGGATGTACACAGAATGAAGAACATTTTAAAAAACAAAAGAAAGGAAGAAATCCCTGTGTGATAATTAAGGTTGTGTGTCAACTTGGCTGGGCCTGGTTGAGTGGCTGGGCAGCTGGATGTAGTATTCCCCGAGACTGGTAATTAATTCCATGGAGGAATCTCCTGTGAGCAGCTGAGTAGCTGCCTTAAGGATGTGGTCTGCTTCCTGTATATAAGCAGCAGCTTTGAGAATTGTCTCTAGTTTATGGCACGCTTGAAACCTGCATGTAGCCGTGTAGTTGTTCAGAAGCCGGCCATGCTCTGCCGACCTTGGGACTTTCAATGGAATTGAATTAATGGCGTGCATCAGGACTGTGCCTTTTCACTTGTCAACCTTAGGCTTGTCAGTCTCAGCAGCCAGTAGCTGTCTGAGTGAAGAAAAGCCTTTAGCTTCAGTGGGCTGGGAGCAGGAGGCAGAGCTGAAGCCCAAGGCTGAGGAGCTTTTACTGAGTCCCTAAAGCCTGGCACTTTGAACTGGGACTTAAAGCCTCACAAACTGTGAGAGAATAAACTCCTGTTTGTTCAAGCCATCCCATTTGTGGTATATTCCTGTCAGAGTGTCACTAGGTAACCAGAACACCCTGAATTAACGTCAGACACAATGAAGACTACATGCTCAAAGAAGGTATAAACTAGATGTTCAAAAATGCCCCACATAAACAGATTCAAGGAGAATGCAAGTGAAATTTGTTGTTTTTAGGTGTAGTCAAGTCAGGTTCAACTCATGGTGACCATATGTACAGCAGAAGGAAACACTGCCTAGTCCTGCACCATCCTTGGAATCATGGGCATGACGGAGCATATCATTACAGCCCCAGGACCAATCCATCTCCTGAGGGTCTTCTCCCTTTTCTCTAACCCTCTACTTTACCTGGCATGATAAACTTCTCCAGAGATTGGTCCCTCTGACAACATGACAGAAATATGAAGGCTGGCCCTTGTCACTTTTAAGGAGCATCATGGCTGTACTTCCTCCAAGACAGATTTGTTCATTCTGATAGTCTATGATACATTAAATATTCTTCACCACCCCCACAATAAAAATGCATTATTTCTTCTGCAGCCTTCTTTATTCATTGTCCAGCTCTCACATGTATATGAAGCTACTGAAAATACCATGGCTTGTGTCAAGCACACCTTAGTCTTCAAGGATCTTTGTTCTTAAATACTTCAAAGGATCTTTTAGCAGCAAATATGCCCAATGCAATATGTCATTTGATTTTTTTAAACTAATTCTTCCACAGGCATTGATTGTGGATCCAAGTAAGACAAAAGCCTTGACAACTTCAATTTTTTCTCCCTTTATAATTATGTTTCTTACTGATCCAGTTATGAGGATTTTCATTTTCTTCATGTTGAAGTGTAATCCACACTGAAGGCTGTAGTCTTTAATTTTCATCAGTAAGTGCTTCAAGTGTTTTTCATTTTCAGCAAGCAGAGTTGTGTGGGTGGTCTGCATATCACAGGTTCTTAATCAGTCTTCCTCCAATCCCGATAATGCATTCTTCTTCATATAGTCCACTCAGCATACAGATTGAATGAGCGTAATGAAAGGATACAACCTTGATGCACAACTTTCCTGATTTTAAAGCAGGTACTATCTGCTTTTTTTCTTCAAACCTCAGCCTGCTTGTCTATGTACAGGTTCCTCATGAGTGTAATTAAGGGCTCTGGAATTCCCATTCTTCTCATTGTTATCCATAATTTATTATGATCCACACAGTCAAATGTTTTTGCTTAATCAATAAAACACAAGTGAACATATTTCTGGTATTCTTTGCTTTCATCCAAGATCTGATCTGACATCATCAATGATATCCATTGTTCCATGCCCTCTTTTGAATACAGCTTGAATTTCTGGAAATTGTCTGTCAATAGACTGTGGCAACCTTTTAAAAATTGTTGTTGTTGTTGTTATGTGCCGTCGAGTCGGCCCCGACTCATAGCGACCCCTCCTTGGGTTTCTGAGGCAGTA
>NW_006921608.1:176010-203258 GCF_000298275.1 Orycteropus afer afer
TGGGTTTCTGAGGCAGTATCACTACGGAAGTAGGATTGCCCAACCTTCCTCTTCAGTAAAATTTTACTTGAGTGTGATAATAATGATGTTGTTTGATAATTTCCACATTCTTTTGCATCACCTTCTTGGGGGGGTGGGCACAAATAAGGATCTCTTCCAGTCAGTTGAGCAGGTAGGTGTTTGACAGATTTCGTAATAACGCGAGTGCTTCCAGCGTTGCGGCCATTTGTTGAAACATCTCAGTTGCTATTCTGTCAATTCCTGGAGCCTTGTTTTTCGCCAATTCCTTCAGTGCAGCTCAGACTTCTTCATTCATTACCATCGGTTCTTCATCCTATACCACTTCCTGAAATGGATGAGTATAAACCAATTCTTTTTTTGTACAGTAACTTTGTGTATTCCTTCCATCTTCTTTTGATGCTTTCAACATAGTTCAGTATTTTGCTCACAGACTTCATATCATAAACTGAGGCTTGAATTTTTTTCTTCAGTCATTTCAGTTTGAGTTTCAGAGTCTATTAAATCAAATTGGCCAATAATCATCGTTATTGTTGTTGTTGTTGTTGTCATCGTGTGCCATCAAGTCGGACCCGACTCATAGCGACCCCTCCTTAAAGCAGTATTGCTACAGAAGCATATTGCCTCATCTTCCTTCTGAGGAGTGGCTGGTGGGTTTGAACCACCAGCCTTCTGGTTAGCAGTCAAATACCTTAGGCACTATGCTACCAGAGCTGCCATCATCTTTATTGAATGCAAGAAAAATATTCTCTGCTAAGAATCTGAGGCTACTGGCTAGACTTTGGTATCTATTGGCTGGATTTACATTATTGTAGTGACAACAGGCATGATATACTACAAGTAGAAGTCAGACTTCTAATACAAGGAAATCTAAAACTTCTTGAAAAAAAGGGACCCTTAGCCAAGACCTCAAAGGAGTTTTAGAAGCAGAATTTCAATAAATATGAGCTTACAGACTCAGCAAAATGTCCTTATAAATGTTGACACAGGAATGTGATTTCATACCAGTAATGACACCCAACATAGAAAGTTTAATAGAAATATAGTTTGATTCCCCTCCTTTGGGACTTTCTTAAGATCCTCTTTCAGTAGCAATCGGTACTGCATCAAGAGAGGAGTTGTTATTGAGGCCTCTTTTGACACCTTTTTTATTCTGTCAGGCAGATTTCTTTTCTGCATTTGGTGATCTGTTTAGTGATTCCCCAACTTGTTTTCATCTGTATTATTTCTTAAAAATTTCTCATCATTCTAGTTATAGAGAAGGTATCCTTACACAGGGTACACTAGGACTTTTTTCCTATATATTTGTATTTGGCTACCTTAATGGTATTTGTTAAAGGGGTTCATTGAGTCTGTGAAGCACAAAATCCAAGTTCTAACTTAACTAAAAGTTTAAAAGCAAAGACCTTTGAACATAATATCATCAACTGCTTAACAGTGCTAGTAAGGAGCCAAGCCTTTCCTTTCTTCCACTCTGCTAACCAACTGAGTCCATTTTGTTCTCAGAAGACTTCCTTTTGTTTCCTTTGTCATAAGTGGGTCTCACATCTCTCTTTAAGCTTATAATCCATAAGATGTGTGGTTCCACTAACACCCAGGAACCACAATTTAATATGCGATCATAAGGCCAAAAACTATGTAGGGGCAGAGTGATATATTACTTGAAAAAGAAAATTAAAAAAATGCTTACACTATTAGCAAGGATATTGACCAGGTAATCAAGCTTCTAGTGATGACATTGTTAAAAAAGAATGGCTTAGTTGTTATTTTACCAAAAACTCACTGCTGTTGAGTCAGATCTGACTCATAGTGACCTCTCCTTGGGTTTCCAAGGCACTATGGAAGTAGATTGCTCAATCTTCCTTCCGCGGAGTGGCTGGTGGGTTTGAACAGCCAGCCTTCTGGTTAGCAGTCAAATGCCTTAGACACTATGTCATCAGAGCTCCTAGTTGTTATTTTAGGACAAATGAAACCTAAATATACTTTTGTTGACTTTAAAATAGTAAAGTATTTGAATATGTTATACCCCAAATAACCAAACTCTATGCTATAGAGTTGATTGTGACCCATGGTGACACTACAGGACAAAATAGAAATGATCCATAGGGTTTCCAAGACTGTAACCTTTACGGAAACAGACTGCCTCATCTTTCTCTCGCAGAGCAGCTGGTGGGTTTGAACTTCTGACCTTTTGGTTAACAGCCATGTGCTTAATCACTACCCTACCAGGATCTTCTGACTATTCTAAAATTTACGAAAAATATCTCATAATATTGTTTTAATTCCCCTCAATGTTTGCTGCTACACAAATAATGTTGTGATGCAAATCTTTATACTTAACATTTTACCTATATACCCGATTATTTCTTTAAATCTTTTCCTAGAGGGATAATAGCTGTTTAAAATTGAATTTAAATATTCAACCTTCTATATTTTCTGAAATTATTGTCCAGAAACATTAAATTAATTATTTTTTCTATCAATAGTCTTATAACTCTTAAATCAAAAATGAATATTTTGGATTACTTTATTATCCAGTTCAATTTAATAGATCCTAAAATAGAATTCCATTGTATTTTAATTTGCACATTTTTTATTACTAAGGAGCTTGAATTATATAAAATATATAAATATGCATATGCTATATGTCTGTATAGTATGCACACACACATCACACATTTATATGTATGAGCTGAGGCAAGTGTATTTATAAGGCACCCTGGTTCAATGGTTAAAGTGGTCACCTACTAATTAAACGTTGGTGGGTTGAACCTATCAGCCATTCTAATGGAGAAAAGATCAGCCAGTCTGTTTCGCTAAAGATTATGACCTTAGAAACTCTATGACGCAGTTCTACTCTGCCGTATATATAAAATTTAGCCCCTAAAATAGTGCTTACTATCTCTATGACTACAGGAAAATTTCTTAACTTCTTAAAACCACAGTTTCTGAATATATTCAAGGGAGTGATAAATTGTACCTACTCCATAGAATCTCTTTGAGAATTATTTGAATATGGCTGTTTCACCTAACATCATCTGATAGTAGTTATTACCTCATTTACTATTTTGTTACTAACTGGGTGGAGTATTGAAAAATCAATTAAATTTTGTTAAGTATTTAATTGTTTATTTTATTTATTTATTTATATCATTCCATTAAAAACTCACTGCCATGAAGTCAATTCCAACTCATAGTTCCTCTGTTGTTGTTGTTGTTGTTATGTGCCGTCGAGTCAAACCTGACTCATAGCAACCCCTCCTTGGCTTTCTGAGGCAGTATCACTATGGAAGTAGGATTGCCCAACCTTCCTTCCAAGGAGGAGTGGCTGGTGATAACTGCCTCATAGGGCTCTCAAGGCTCTCTGGTGGTGTAGTGGATAAGATATTTGGCTGCTAACCAGAAGTTCAGTGGTTCAAACCCATCAGCTCCTTTGCAGAAGGAAATTGGGAGATGTACTTTGGTAAAGATTTACAGCCTCAGAAACCCAATAGGGGTCAGTATGACTTGGACTCTACTCAACGGCAATGAGGGTTTTTTATGGGGGAGGGGAGAGTCTTTACAGGTGCAGATCCTTCTTACTTCTGCAGAGTGGCTGCGAGGTTTGAATTGTTGATCTCTTAGTTAGCAGCCAAATGCTTTAACCATTTTCCATTTACTACTACTATGACATTAATTTTAAATCTAAACCAAGTGCATATCTCTGGAAGGATAAAATGAATAAGACCACTGAGAGCACTGTTCTGCATGCTTCCATGAGTTAATTTTAAATGAAGTCAGTTAAGTCTAGTTACATACTAAAAAAAGAAAAAGAAAAAAAACTAAAAGCTCGTGCTTAGTCAAATCATGCTGTAACTTCTAGATATAAAAATGATGCTGTATTTTTACTTAGAATCACTGTTTAATTCCCCAAGGTTGCCTACTTTTGTAGGACGAAGATAAGTATAATTCTTCAATTCAGACCATCCTCTTGCTACATTTTGAAATGAGGTTTGAAACTCAACATATACCACAACTATCTTTTTCTCATTTAAAACATTAAAACTGTCTACTTTTACTTTTATTCAGATTTCATGCCTCCCCCTTTAATTTACCAACTTTTATAATTAGGAAATACTCAAAGGTGTCAGGCCTTTCTCTTCTATTCCTCTGCTCTCTATTTTATCCAAATTAGAACTATGTGGGGTTAATTTTTCTTTTCTTTTTTTTAGCCTTTTTCCTTGGTTTCTGAGTTATAACTCTAAACCCTAGGAATTTCCTGAGTAACTGAGATACATTTTTTTTTTTATCTATAGACTTTCAGACCAAACCTGACAGTTTATGCTAATGGGGTGACTAAGACAGAGGAGGGGGCTGGCCAGGCCAAAAGACTACCTCTTGATATCTGCTGACCTGAGCAGTAGGAGATATGTATTCTGCTTCAATTGATTATGTCTACATATTCAGATCATATTCAGATCACAATAAAAGCCTTGGACATAGAAGCCCCATGGGTTTCCTGATAGTGAAAGATATTGGTGCACATTCAAGGGTAGACTGTCTCTTTTTGGGACATGGAAGCTTTGTGTTGGGAATCCTCTCAAACATTGTTCTATGCGTGTCTTAATTTATATATCTTTCCTATAGTAAAATCATAATCATAAGCATAGTGCCTAAGGCACTTGACTGTTAACCAGAAGGCTGGTGGTTCAAACCCACCAGCCACTCCTCGGAAGGAAGGTTGGGCAATCCTACTTCTGGAACCCAAGGAGGGGTCGTTATGAGTCAGGGCCGACTCGACGGCAAATAACAACAACAACAACAACATCATCCATGAGTTCTGTGAGTGGTTCTAGCAAATGATTGAACTTGTAGGTCTAGTGGGAACCAGCAAGTCCTAAGTGAGGGGAGCCCTGGGAGATCCAAAGCTTACAGCTGTTATCTGAACTGTTGAAGCAAATTTGTAGTCTAGAGAACTAGGAGGACAGTCTCCTTTATCTCTGGAGATCTGACTTATCTCCAGGCAGTATGGTCATAGGAAGAGTGTTGCATAGGCAGCTGATGTCAGAACAAAAGTGAGAGAGAAGTGAAAGTTGGAGATTTAGATTTGTGTTGATTATTATTCTTATAGTTGATATGTATTGATTATTATTCTTATAGTTGATATCAGAAACAGTAGAAGTTGATATTTACTCATGTAGATCTGACCCATAGTGACCCATCCTTGGGTTTCCGAAGTGGTATCACTATGGAAGTAGATTGCCCAACCTTCCTTCCGAGGAGTGGCTGGTGGGTTTGAACTGCCAGGCTTCTGGTTAGCAATCAAATGCCTTAGGCACTATGCCACCAGAGCTATTTTTGGCTTTTGGTTTGGTTGATTACTATTCTTATAGTTGGTGTCAGAAACAGTAGAATTTGATATTTACCTGTGTAGATGGGTAGAAGAAGTCCAGCCATTTCATCTTCTATTCTACTGTTGTTAGATTCTGTCAAATGGACTCAGAATGACCCGTGTACAACAGAACTAAATGCCAGTTCTGTGGCAACTTCATGATCACTAGCTCACTGGCATACTCAAGTCCATTGTTGAGGTCACTGTGTATTTTGAGTGCTTCTCAACCTAGGGGACTCATCTTCCAGCATTATAAAAGATAATAGTCTTTTGTGATCTATCGGGTTCTCTTTGGCCAATTTTGGAAGTAGATTGCCAGGTCTTTCTGCCTAGTCTGTTTTAGTCTGGAAACTATCTACCATGGGGGACCTTGTTAGTACTTGAAATACAGGAGACATAACTGTCAGCAACATGGTGAAGTGAAAGCCACCATAGTAAATAACCTGACAGACTGGTATTGGTCTGTCACTTCCATCCTCAACTATTTCTCTAACTAAATGAAAACAGGTTACTTGACAGCTGTTAATGTGATGGTAATTCAGATTTTCTACCACTCCTTCCCTGCCTTGTTTTGTGTGAATACCTACCCTCCTTCATCATTATTATTTTTTTTTCATAAAAGGCCTCTTTTTATTCATGGTGCTTCCTCCTCTTCCTTGCACAGGTGGAGAGTACCATAATACTTGTTAAATAAATAAATTAGCCTAGAAAATAAAACAACTGTTTCTTGGCTACATGTTAGCTGGAACGAAGTTCAGAACTGTCCAAAAACCAAACTCACTGCCAGGGAGTTGAGGCTGACTCATAGTGATCCCTCCCTGGGTTTCTGAGGCAGTTTCTCTATGGAAGTAGATGGCCCCATCTTCCTTCTGAAGAGTGGCTGGTGGGTTTGAACCACCAGCCTTCTGGTTAGTAGTCAGACAGAATTAAATCTGCAAGGAAATAGATTTCATGTCCAACGGTGCTGGGGACGGGGTTGATCTTTATATATCACTTACTGGTTTCTTTTGAAATTTTTATTCATCAGTCATCTTATTATTAACTGCTTCAAAACATAACATGAGTTAGAAAGTTTATCTGCCATGAAAACTGCATGAATTTAAAATAGCCGTGCCACTCAGAAAATAGATGCTTCTGAAATACATTAGGCAATCCTGCACATGCAAAAATAATATTTTGTCTAAAAAAAACCCATGAAGGTGAAGTGTATCATTTTGTAATGCTATAATCACAAAGTTTAAATAGTGCAACATGAACACACTAACATGTTGTTGTTGTTGTTGTTGTTGTTGTTGTTGTCAGGTGCTGTTGAGTAGGCCCCAGCTCACAGCAAGCCTACGCACAACAGAGGGAAATACTGCTGGGTCATGGGCCAGCCTTAATCCTCCCCATTCTTGAGCCCACTATTGAGGCCACTGTGTCAATCCACGTGTTGAGGGTCTTTCCCTTTTTTTGCTGGCCCTAAACTTTGCCAAGCATGATGTCCTTTCCAGGGAATGGTCACTTCTGACAACATGACCAAAGTAGGTGAGACAATACCTGGCCCTTCTTTTTTCCAATGAGCATTCCAGCTGCACTTCTTCCAGGAAAGATTTGTGCCTTCTGGCAGTCCCCAGTATTTTCTGTATTCTTCGCCACCAACACAATTCAAAGACATCAACTCTTCTTCGTTCTTCCTTATTCATATTCAATATTTATTTTTTTAAAAAAAGCATATTTAGAATTTTTACTTGCTTTTTTCCTATTCCCAGTCAATATTAGTTTACTGTCAGTTAATGCTGTGACTCCCAGAGATCATTTATTTAATGCAGACTGATATTAAATACAACTCTATAATTACTTAGCTTAATCTAAATTGTCTTTAATGTATCAATCTGAATTCATGGCAGACAGGGTCTTTTTCTGTTCTTCAAGAAGGGAAACAACTTGAGAAAAGATCATGACCAGCCTGTCTCTAGAATGATATAGTTAATTCTTTAATGTGCTTAACCAATAGTTGTTAAATCCTTAATTAGGTTCAAGTACTATTAAAAGAAGAGCATGCCCAGTCATTATGTTAAGACACTTCTTTTCTAGACAAGTGTTAAAAATAATTCCAGTTAGAAAGGATGTTTGCTAAATGGAGGGAGCTATAGTGAGAATACTGAAGGATAGTCTGGGAAGATGAGTTTGGAATTAATCATTTGAGCAGAATTAGTATGGTGAATTACAGTTTTTTTTTTTTTTTTTTTTTTCTGGAGGCCAGGAAGGTGAAATAATTTCAGGCAGATACACTGGTATATTCAAGTTAGTAATTACTTAGCCACCAAACCCACTGCTGTCTATTTGATTCCATCTCCTAGCAACCCCCACTGGGTTTCTGAGGCAGTAAATCTTTATGGAAGTAGAATGCCCCATCTTTCTTCCATGGAGTGGCTGGAGGGCTTAAACCACCAACCTTCTGGCTAACAATCAAATGCCTTAGGCACAATACCACCAAGCATTTACTGAGAAATACAATAATTAAGAAACTGTTGTTCCAAAACAGTGTGATTTTGTGTGTGTGTGTGGGGCATGTATAATAAAAAGTTTTATTGAAAATTATAATAAAAGAGAAAGACATGGACCTTTAATGTGAAGAAGTTTAAAATGCATCCTGTAAGATGTGCATTAAAAAAATAATTGCCGTAGAATCCGTTCTAACTCATGGTGACTCTGTATGCATCATAGTACAGCTGTACTCTGCAGTGATTTCAGCGACCAAGTTTTCAAAAAAGCATTGTCAGGCCTTTTTTCCGAGTCATCTCTGTGTGGGGTTTAGCCTCCAACCTTTTGGTTAGCAGCTGAGTACATAGCTACTGAAATTACTTGAGCCCATTGTTCATATTTATGTTTATAAGGACCACCCTCATGGGTTTGTTGAGGATGGACTGGAGAGCACTTCGGACAGAGGCATCGACTTCCTGCTAGTCTATAGTTTACGTTTAAACCAAAAACCAAACTCACTGCCGTCTAGTAGAATCTGACTCGTAGCGACCTCTCCTTGGGTTTCCGAGGCTGTATCTCGACAGAAGTAGATTGCCCAATCTTCCTTCCAAGGAGTGGCTGGTTGTTTGAACCACCAGCCTTCTGGTTAGCAGTCAAATGTTTTAGGCACTATGGTTAATCTAGTTCTGATAAGAGATTATGTGAATTTGAAATACGCTAATGTAAATAACAGTGAAGAAGAAGGGACATATATGAATAATATTTTAGAAGATAGAATAAAAGTAGTGATGATTGAATGTTTGTTGTTGGTTAAGAAATGGGAAGGTTTTAGAATTACTGGCAAGTATTTTTATTTAGGGTTTTGCATAAACTTGAGGAGCTCTGGCGGCATAGTGCCTAAAGAACTCAACTGCTAACCAGAGGGTTGATTGTTCAAACTCTCCAGCCACTCCTCAGAAGGAAGGTTGGGAGATCTACTTGTCTAGTGATACAGCCTCAGAAACCCAAGGAGGAATCTCTATTATAAGTTGGATCCGACTTGACGGCAGTGAGTTTCTTTCTTTCTTTTTTTGGCATAAACTTGAGGTTTAGGTTGCAGTATTCTCATTTTATAATCACAGAGGTAGTCTATCACTTAGCTATTGATTTGTGACAAACTATTTCCAAACTCAGGACCACATTGTATAATTATAGCTCATGCATAACAGGGTAAAACTAAACTGATCTCAATGGGGTTTAGGTCATCAAGGCCAGCCTTGTCCAAGACAACTGGGGCAACTGTGCCATCTTTCACATCTCTTTTGTCATTCTCCTGGGACAAGCAGGTTAGGTTGGGGTCATCTCCCTCTGAGGATGACAGAAATACACATCTCAATATAATCACTTTCATAACTCTATGTGTGTGTCCTGTTTCCTCACCTTGCCTTAATTTTGGCCAAAGCAGAGCACAGGACCAAGCTAAGGAGTAGAGAATACAGCCACCTACCAAAAGACATGGAATCCCTGTGTGGTGCAAACCATCACTGGGCTACTAACTAGAAGGCTGGAAGTTCAAGAGTACCCAGATACACCTTGAAAGAAATGCCTGGTGATGTACTTACAAAACCTCAGGCATTGAGAACCTTATGGAATACAGTTCTACTTTGATACACACAGGGCTGCCATGAGTCAGAGTGAATCCCACAGCAATTGGTCTGGGTACCAGAAGGCATAAGTACAGTGAGGAGTGAAAACTTGAAGTCATTATCAAGCTACCACAGGTAAGATATTCTAGCTGTTAGGACTGTGAATTCGGCAGGCAAAACGCCTGGATGCATATTCTGGTCCTCTGATTATTTCTATGACCTGGACTATGACAAGTTACTAACATGTCCAAACCTGGTTCCTTATTTTAATAAATTAAGATAATCAGACTATTTATTTCATAGTGTTACTGGGTGTACTTGTTTGTTGTTGTTGTTGTTAAGTGCCGTCGAGTCGTTTCCGACTCATAGCGACCCCATGCACAGCAGAACGAAACACTGCCCGATCCCGCGCCAGCCCCACAATCCCCGCTATACTTGTTTGAGAAATCTATATATACCACAAAATAGGTGCTCAAATTTTAACTTTAGGTAGCCCCCAACTTCCCATGTATTTGAGTTACCACAAACCACACTTAAGACCAACTGCTATTTTTTGTATATCTTATCATTAGTAATATGTACTATATACAATGTTACACCACACAATTTACTAAAGTTATTCTCTTTCCAACCCCCTAAGGTAAACAAAATTTGGAGTTATAAAGATACTGATAATAAAAGGCAATAATAATGAACATTACAAAAAAAAGATGAGATATTGCACTTACCTTAGAACCAACTTACAACAGTCCTCGGAATGAAACCATGCCGTAAATCAAGAACTACTTGTACTGCCAATAGTATCATTACATAAGTGTGTAAATTGAAATTCACAGGGCTTACTGACATTTTTTTAAATAAACGGTAACAAACATTGCTTATAGTTAATTTAGTGCTTAAATGGAGAAATTCAGATTACCTAATTTTGGAATTCAGGCTCTTTACAAACACCCTTCTATTACTATATGAAAATCATTAACATGATAATATAAGCATACTTAATAACATAATATGGGAGCTCTGATAGCATAGTGGCTAAGACACTTGCCTGCTAACCAGACGGCTGGCGGTTCAAACCCACCAGCCACTCCTCGGAAGGAAGGTTGGGCAATCCTACTTCCGTAGTGATACTGCCTCGGAAACCCAAGGAGGGGTCGCTATGAGTCGGGGCCGACTCGACGGCACATAACAACAACAACAACAACAATAACATAATATATTTAAACTGGTATTATTCCTTAAGAAAATGTCAGGGTGGGAAGATAATTGATGTCTACTTTGTAATCTTTAATTTGAATTGAAAAATAAAGTACTTACTTTTTCCTGTGTATAAAAATAATGTGAAATCTCACAGTCTCTGTATTAACTACTATGAATGATCAAAACAAAATTAGGTGTGTTATATAGAGATTGATACAGATTATTGAACAAATATTATAATTATATTTTAAAATGTAAACTCTCTATTACTGCATATAAAACTAGGCCAGTAAAAGTGACTTTGTGGCTACTAGTTTATCTTAATGAGAAGTCCAGACATTCAAGTAGGTATTGGAAATTTACCACTCTATTCAATTCTTGCTACCGATATTTAAACTTCCTTTAAGGAATGTATGTAAGCATTTGACTCCTTATAATAGAAATACATTTTAATAGAAACATGCCAGTCTTATTTTTCTTTAATGTCTGACACCATTCCATATGTTCAGCACTCATGCATCTGAAAGAAATTTGACAAATTGGCTGCTGTGCATAGATTTGTTCTTACTTGTGAATAAACTTTCTTGACTATGGAAAATTCAAAGAGCAATTTCCCCACATGTGGCAGCTAAGTGACTTAGTAGACAAATTGTCAGGATTCTGGCCTGCCTTGTTTCAGCTATTTATTCTTCAGGAATAAATATACTGTCCTTTCTCCATGGACACTTGTGCACTAACATTTTCTCCTAAGGTAAAAAGAGCAGGACATCTATTTTATTTTTGCTTTTCATGAAAATATTCCTATCATCATCATACGCAGAATAAATAGTGTCATTTTATTTTTTCGTCTCTTTCAGAAGGTGCCTGATTTTAAACAGCAGCAGCTGTGTATCACTGTGTGTGCTAAAGTCGCCATGCCATGCTCAAGTGATTCCAAACTAATGTTGGTTCTGGACTATTTGATAAGTACTACTGAGATTTATCTGGTAATATCACTTTATGTTATAACATTGCCTTAGGTTTCTGAAGCTGTGTTTTTATAAAGCTCATGGTGGAACTCTGACTTTCAAAGCTTTGAGCAACTGTGCCCCAAACCAGGCCATGGCTTTCCTTCCTGTGAGAGTACTTTCCTTTATTTGCCTGACTTTTCATTCTCTAGTCTGTGATTAGATGACTTCTGTAGTCTGTGATTAGATGATCTCTGTAAGAGTTCATACATCAAAAATATATTGAGAATTATTTTTTCTTTTGAGTATTAAATAATGACATCTCTTAGACATCGTGTCATTCTCTCCAGTAAAAAAATGTTTGCTTATTCTTTCCTTTTCCCCTCTGAAAAAATCACAGTTAGATAAATATGTAATTGCTGGACCACTTGTTGCCAATCCTAAGGTGTTAACACAGGAGACTCCTGTGTGGAGCTCCTTTTGATCTATAGTTAAACAGATGCCTGGATCAATCTGGGGACCAGAGCATCAAAAGCTAGGAATGACTTGCCAATTGTATAGCTTTCTCATTCTGTAAAGCATTTGACTGCTAATCAGAAGGTTGGCGGTTCTAACTCACCAGCCACTCTGTGGAAGGAAGATGGGGCAATCTACCTCCATAAAGATTCACTTCCTCAAAAATCCAATTGGGATCACTATGAGTCAGAATCGACTCCATGGCAGTTTTTTTTTTTTTTTTTTTTAATACAAATTGTTAATTTGGAGGCTTAAAGGTGTCAATGTGGCACATTAGCAAAACAAGAGTCTATCTTGCTGAGAAGTGTTGAGACTGCCTTGTTTTTTCTGGATGATTCAATAGTTAAAGACAGATTTTATTTTTGGAAACTTGGCTACAATTGTTAGTTTATTACCCATCCTTGTCAAAGCAAAATTGTTATAGTCAACATATAAAATGTCCATAAAGATTCTGATTTGCTTTAAAATAAGTATTTGGGAGTTTAACTGTTTTTATTCCTAACAGTTCACTATTTCTGATGATTATTTTTCTTAGTGATTGAGTTGTGATTACAGAAAATTATTATATTCATGCTAATACAGCAATTTTCTTTAACTGTTTAGAGTTTAGCTTTCCAATATTTCTAATTTTAAAAGTTATCTTGTTATAAAATTGTACTTTGCATTGTAATTACTTTGTTATATTTGGGAAGAGGTGAATTGAGAGCTATAAAAGCAGGAACAAATTATAAAGGATAATTTAAAACTGGAAAATAGTTAAACTAGAAGTGCTACACACATTCTAGCTGTCACATAAAAAATAAATAAATAAAATAGAGCTACCAATCAGCTGAAAGAAGAAAAAAATAATGGAGAAAATACATTCAAAAGAAATCAGATTGATTATTTTAACCATGATGGAAGGAAAAATAAACGTATTCCAGTTGTATTATCGTCACAATTTATAAATGTTAGTTTTGTTTACTTAAAGAATACATTAAAATTGAGTGGTAAATGATATGCAAGTGTGCTGTTTCTCCACTAGTACTATAACAGAAGGACCACGAGGGGGTGGTTTTAACAAACAGGAATTTTTGCTTTTACGATTTAGGAGGCTAGAGGTCCGGGTTCAAAGTCCTGGCTCTAGTGGCTGGACAAGGGCCCTTGATCTGGGGCTTCAGCTCTGCCTCCTGTTCCAGGCCTACTGGAGCTGGAGGCTTTTTCTGACTCAAGTAACTGCTGGCTGCTGAGACTGGCCAAAAGGAGGTTGGCAAATAAAATGGCACAATCCCAAGATCAACAAGCTCAAGCCAGGAACAATCCTAAAATTGGCAGGAAACATGGCAGGCCAATGAGATGAAGACTTGGCCAAACACAGTATCCAAATGTGCCCAAAGCACAAGACCTTTCTTAAAACTTCTCTTTATATAGGAGAAGTAAGCCACACCCTGAAGGCAGCTACTTACCTACTCACAGCAAATTCCACCATGGAGGTGATTATAAACTCATCATGGGGAAAAACTACACAGCCAGCTGCTCTGACATTGAAAAACATGGTCCAACCAAGTTGATACACAATCTTAACTACCACAGTGCATATAACAGAAGATGAGTAGATGAACTTAAAATATTTTAACTCTGAATCTAATTGAATGAGTGGGATTCATTATTTTTTTTAAAAAAATGTCTTGCCAATTACTTTCTATAAAATGTACTGATCTAAGTAAATTATACTTATAATATACGTCACAGTTTCTATGTTTTTAAAATATTTTATTTATTTATAACTATTTTTTCCTGACTACGTTCATGGTTAACATTAATTATTTTTCTCTTCATTTGTAAGAGACTACTTGAGTTAAATAGAATTTTTGCAGAAGTATGATTAAAAGAGAAAAACACTTTCTCCTTAATGCCACATTATGTTAGGTTGTTGTTAGGTGCCGTCAAGTCATCTTCGACTCATAGCGACCCTCTGTGCAGCAGAATGAAACACCGCCAGGTCCTGCATCAGATTCGCAATCCCTACTATACTTGAGGCCATCGTCACAGCCACTGTGTCAATCCATCTCGTTGAGGGCCTTCCCCTCTTTCGGGGACCCTCCACCTTATCAAGCATGACATCCTTCTCCAAAGAATGTACCTTCTGATAACATGCCACACTATATATTGATTTTATTCATAACTAACCCATGAATAGCTATAATTCAACATAAAACAACTAGTATCATTCTATAAATAGTATTTAAGCTTAGAGGAAAAACTCTATTTCCCAGCACAATTATTAATAGAGACTTTTTTTTTTTTTTTTCATTATTAGAAGTCCTGTTCAGGGTAATAAACTACACTGTCATCTTACACTTAAGTAATCAAGGTTGTGTTTTTGTATGTTGTTGTTGTTATGTGCTGTCGAGTTGGAGCTGACTCATAGTGACCCCTCCTTGGGTTTCCGAGGCAGTATCACTACGGGAGTAGATTGCCCCGTCTTCCTTCCAAGGAGTGGCTGGGGGGTTTGAACCACCAGCTTTCTGGTTAGTAGTCAAGTGCCTTAGGCACTACGCTACCAGAGCTCCTATCCTTTTCTCTCATCAGCCTTAAAAAAGCTTCAGTTCTATGTACAGATTAAGAAGCTCTCTGAAACCAGGAACCAGTGTTCAAGAAATAGCAATTCTTTGGTTTCACCACTGGCTATAGAATTTATTGAGAAACCATCATGCTATCTCAGTGCTATTGAAGACAGTGTAGACTTTATGATCTTAACCCCAGTGTACAGTCTAACATAATTCACCATGATTCTTTTGCCTACATAATGCAACTAGTAAATGTTGGTGACTTGATAATTTCCTTTTATAATTTATTCACTTATTTGTAAAATATTAAAAGCCTACTACACATAGGTAATGAAACTGTAGTGTTGGATGGCATATAATCCAGGTCACAAATGATATTGTTGGATAATTTCCACATTCTGTAGGATCAACTTTCTTTGATCCTCAAACTTAACAAAAACTTAGCATCTTAATAGAAACTGGCAGTGCAAATTTAATTCAAACTTTCTTATTATCTAGTACTCTTATGACTACAAATGTAGCTTCTCTTATTCCTTCCAAAATTAAGGCAATGAGCATTATGCATTTTTGTTAGCTATGATGTGTCTCACAGCAACACACAACCCACCACAGTATGACAAACTGACAGATGAGTAGAAACAAAGAATAATCACCAGTAGTTGGAAAATTGTCCTTAGTGGTAAAAATATTGCTGGAGATTAAATGATAGAATTTTGCAAAGAACAATAACTTATTCATTGCAAATAAATTTTTTAAACCACATAAATGGCAGCTATATATATGGACTTCCCCAGATGGAGTACACAGGAATCAGATTGACTACATCTGTGTAAAGAAGTGATGGAGAGAGAAGTTCAATATCTTCAGCCAAAACAAGGTCAGGAGCTGATCCTGTAACAGACAATCACTGCTCATTTTCAAGTTCGAGAGTAAGCCAAAGGCAAAACAAGTCCACAAGAGCCAAAATATGGCCTTGATTATATCCCTCTTGAATTTAGAGACCACCTAAAGAACAGATTTGATGCAGTGAACACCAGTGACTGAAAACCAGAGGAATTGTGGAATGGCTTCAAGAACATCATCCATGAAGAAAGCAAAAGGTCATTAAAAAGACAGTAAAGGAAGAAAAGACCAACATGGATGTCAGGAGAGACTCTGAAACTTGCCCTTGAATGGAGAGTAGATAAAATAAATGGGAGAAATGATAAGATTAAAGAGTTGAACAGAAGATTTCAAAGAGGAGCTCAAGAAGTCAAAGACAATTAGTATAATGAAATGTGCAAAGACTTGGAGTTAGAAAACCAAAAGGGAAGAACATGCTCAGCATGTTTCAAGCTGAAAGAACTGAAGAAAAAATTCAAGCCTCAAGTAACAATATTGAAAGATTCTATGGGCAAAATATTGAATGATGCAGGAAACATCAAAAGAAGATGGAAGGAACACACAGAGCCACTGTACCAAAAAGAATTTGTCCATGTTCATCCATTTCAGGAGGTGGCATATGATCAAGAACCAATGGTACTGAGGGAAGAAATCAAAACTGCACTAAAGGAATTGCTGAAGAACAAGGCTCTAGGAATTGATGGAATACCCACTGAGATATTTAACAAATGGATGCCACACTGGAGGCACTCACTTGTCTATGCCAAGAAATTTGGAAGACAGCTATCTGGCCAACTGACTGGAAAAGATCCATATTTGCACCCATTCCAAAGAAAGGTGATCCCATAGAATGTGGAAATTATCAAACAATATCATTAATATCTCATACAAGTAAAATCTGATTGAAGATAATTCAAAAACAGTTGCAGCAGTATATTGACAGAGAACTTCCAGAAATGCAAGCTGGATTCAGAAGAGAATTTGGAACAAGGGATATCACTGCTGATGTCAGGTAGATCTTGTCTGAAAGCAAGTAATACCAGAAAGATGTTTACTTGTGTTTTATTGACCATGCAAACATGTTTGATTGTGTAGATCATAACAAATTATGGATAACATCGAGAAGAATGGGAATTCCAGAACACTTGATTGTGCTCATCAGTAACCTGTACATAGACCAGGAGGCTTTTGTTCAAACAGAGCAAGGGGATAGATATTGCACAGTTTAAAATCAGGAAGGGAGTGCATCAGGGTTGTATCATTTCACCATGTTTATTCAATCTGTATGCTGAACAAATAATCCAAGAAGCTGGACTATATGAAGAAGAGCATGACGTGTGCCTTGGAGGAAGATTCATTAACAACCTGTGATACACTGACAACACCACGTTGCTTGCTGAAAGTGAGAATGACTTGAAGCAGTTGCTGACGAAGATTGAAGAGTATAGTCTGCAGTATGGATTGCATCACAACATAAAGAAAACAAAAGTCCCCAAACTGGACCAATAAGCAGCATCACAATAAATGGAAAAACACTGAAATTATTAAAGATTTCATATTACTTGGTTCCACAATCAACACCAGTGCAAGTAGCAGTCAAGACATCAGATGATGCATTGCACTGGGCAAATCTGCTGCAAAAGACCTCTTTAAAGTGTTGAAGAGCAAGGATATGTTCTTGAAGACTAAGGTGCGCCTGACCCAAACTGTGTATTTTCAATTACCTCATATGCATGTGAAAGCTGGACAATGAATATAGAAAACCAAATAAGAGTTGATGCTTTTGAGTTGTGGTGTTTTCAAAGAATATGGAAAGTACTGTGGACTGCCAAAGAACAAACAAATACGTCCTGAAAGAACTGCAAACAGAATGATCCTTGGAATGGAGAATGGCCTGCCTGCATCTCACATACTTTGGTTATGTTGTCAGAAGGGATCATTCCTTGGAAAAGGATATCATGCTTGGTAAAATAGAGAGCCAAAGAAAAAGGGGAATGCCTTCAATGAAATGGATTGACATGGTGGCTGCTACGATGGGCTCAGGTTTGGCAAGTATTAGGCGGCTGGCACAGGACCAGGCAGTGTTTCCTTCTGTTGTTCATGGGGTCACTATGAGTCAGAGCCAACTCGATGGCACCTAAGAACAACAACAACATGGTGTGTCTCCACAGACTTATGAAGTAATATATAACATGATGTTCTCTCATGATTCACTAATTTCTTCAGGTTATCTTGTATGCCCTTGAATTATTTTCAGAGACACCTTGATGGAAACTATAGGGACCACATTTAAAATATATTTTTCCATATTCACAAGCTACTTCTCTGGATATAATTTAATTCATACACATGCACCTTGTTTTCTTCTAATGTGAATAGGAATAGTGATGTATGAAAAATAATAATTACAACAGAAAAGAATAGTTTAAAAACTTGGTATGAACTTTATTTATATTTTGTTTTTTATAGAGGTAATACACCGATAATCACTAAGATAAGTAATTATTTTAAAATAAATTCAATTAAACTTTACAAGAGAAACATAATTTTTAAAGTTTAATTTTCCAAAATAAGTATTCCCTTCCAAAATTCATTTTATATGGCCTTTAGAATTTTATTAAGGTATTAAATTATACTTAATGTATATGACTTGTCATTTCTTTCAGAGAAAATTGTTAAAACCGCTTTAAACAAGATTGGAAATTAAAAATATTGCTAGAGTCAATAACATTCAAGACATAATTTCCTCTATTGCATTTGATGGTAAAGATTATGGATTTATGCACACACAAAAATTTCAAAGGGAAAGCATAATTAAATGTTACATTGCAACATCTTCATAAAGCTAAAGTATCATTTCTCTTAGATTGACCACCAAGTGGAGATACGATACCATTTATGTATGAAATGCGTTTAAATTTTTATTCAATCCAGAAAATTTTATACTGAAGAAAATAACTGTCCTCTTATTTTGTTACAGTTGCTGTGTTCATTTGTTTTCAGAATAACATTTAGAATTCAGAACAGCATGAAACAAACACACAAGTTTTCAGATATAATATATTTTGGAATATAAATGTCAGAGACTTCCTTAATTCCTCTAAAAAATAAAATGGGTGCAGATTTGAGTTCCTTATTGTGCAGACATTGATATAATAGCAGATGTTTGAGGAAAAAGAGAAATAGAAATAAAATTTGTCATCAACCTCTATGCTCTATACTCAAAATATCATGGAAAAGATAATTGATTATCAAACAATTTTGGGTAGTATTGGATGGTACCATTTTATTTTGGTATTTCTCTCACCTAGGAAATTGGCTGTGGGCAGTTGACAGTTGAGGTCGTTGGGCATGACAGATTGTCCTGACCACTACTCTTGCGGATTATTGAAACTGCACAAAAACACTGTTCTTTATTCTTCTTTTTTTTAGCTCAGAGAGAAATTTACTCAGAGGATAGTAACCTTGCAAAGGAGCTCTGGTGGCGTAGTGCCTAAGGCATTTGACTGCTAACCAGAAAGTTGGTCTTTCAATTCCACTCTGCAGGAGGAAGGCTGGGCTATCTCTTCTGTAAAGATTTACAGCCTCAGAAGCCCAAAGGGGGGTCACTTTGAGTCAGAATGGACTTGATGGGAGTGAGGTTTTTTTTTTTTTTTCAAGTTAACCTTGCAAGGTTGTGACACTCTGGGCCAGAGGCAATCCATGTGTGTCTCCCCAACCTTACAGGCTAGGGGATTTAATAGTAGTTTTCAAGGCCTTAGAATAAGTGATTTCAAAAGACCTTCTGCAGGCAGGTATTCTTAAAATCCTGACCCTTTTGCAAAAGTCAGGAAGCGGAACAAGGGTATGATACATTCCTAAAATAAACCTCAACTTCCTTCAGGCTAGGTGTGTGCACAGTCTCTTTCTAGGATTGAGTCTGTGTGTTCCAACGTGGATGCTGCGACGTCTGCGCAGGTGTATTCTGCTATTTGCTCTTGGTTTGAGTCTTAGTCTTGTCTTGGATTGGCCATTTTAGTTTATCAGGATGTCCAGGAGGGCAGAAGTGTGCAGGATCCAAAACTGGTTAATGCTGATCACAGGGAGTGGGCCAGAAGAAATCTCAAAAATGAACTGTTATCAGGAAATGCCATCTATGCAGTAAATTATTATTTCCATTATTTCTTTTGCAGTGTCTCTTCTTTAGCCCCATGACCTAAGGTATGTGGCTGCAGGGGCAGGATTCTTATGTGATTATGATTATAAGTAGTAGAATAAGGCAATGTTTAAATTGAACAAGATTAAGGCATTTAACTGCTAACCAGAAGGACGGCATTTCAAACCCACCAGCAACTCCCTGGAAGGAAGACTGAGCAATATATGTTTGTAGAAATACCACCTCAGAAACCCAAGTTGGGATCACTATGAGTCAGAAATGACCCGGGAGCAGTGAATATTTTTTTTTTTTTTTTAGGTTATAACGTAAGAACACATATTCATCTCCCAGAAATTCTAATCTGTCTATACTATTGCATTTATCCTCTAGAGAGACTTTAGGCCAAATTCTTTTTGGGAACACGGGTGAAGGTCTCAGGTCTTCTTTACTACTTCCTTCTGACTGTAGAGATAAGGGGGTTGAATTTAAACCCAATATTTTAACTTCAATTCCCTTGACTTTTCTTTGATTTGTCTAAAAATCATTTTCCTTTCCACTTATTTATTCCTCATGGATATATACACCTATATTGACTTCTCATCTTAAAGAAACGTCTTTCTTTGATTGACCATAATATTTTGAAAAATTGCATAGTATATATATATATATATATATATATATATCTCCGGATTCGAGGCTCTTGTCTACATAGTCTACCTTAGCCTGAAGCCCCACTTCTTCCTTACTCATGAACTACCCTCTAACGAGAAAAGTACACACCTCTCAACCAAAGTGTGCACATACATATTTTATTTAAAAATTAGAAAAATGAATTGGAAATACAGGTTTCTCAAACTTACAATTTGTCAAATGTATATACATTTAACTAACTCTTAGTGGGATTAATGATATAATATAAATGATCTGAACCAAAGACTCATGTCTTTTGATTCTTCTATCAGGAACTTGACAATTACTAGCCCAAGGCAAAGGGGGAAATTTTGAAAGCAACTAGCAACGCTTGTCTAAAAAAAATGGAAGAATTATCAAATTTGAAATGTATATGGAAAAACAATTAAATACAAATTAAGTAAAACAAGAAAAAACTATATCATCTAAAGAAATACTGTTCAATAAATCTTTCTATGATAATGAAAATGTTCCTGTGGTTCCAGAAAGTGCAAATTTAGAGTTAAAGTAAAACTGATTTTTATATAAGTAATAGACACGTGGAGCACTTTTTTAAAATGCATTTAAGCTCATTCTAATTTATTAAATTGTTTCTTGATCGAAATATTTCACACACTGGGTTTATAAACATGCCATTAATAAATATACAAAGAAAACTCTTATTCTAAAATTATAGTATCATTGATTGAGTTTGATTTTTTCTGTAATATCAATTACAGCAATAAATAAGTTCTGTAGACTCAGCAATTGATGTAACCATGATTCTTTTATCTTTAGAAATCTAAATTATACATTATATTTCAGAAATTATTGATAGTCTATCATTATAATTCATAATTCTCTGAGTATAACAATATGGTTATGAAAATGGACTCTGGTGACAGTTCGAGTTTAAGCTATATTTTTGGTTCTTATACCTTTTAAACAAAATTCTGTATCTGGTTGTGAGTTATATCATTTAATGAGTTTTGTCATTTATATGACTCTTACCAAAAGGTCTAACTTTCTTGTGCTGTATTCATTTGGGAAAAAATCATCCATGTGAATTTTATAAGAAATTGTTTCCTTTGCCCATTCAAGGACTACCTAGAGCAGAATGTCCCTGTACAAGGGAATTTGTAAAGTTTGTCATCCATCATAGGAGGTCCTAAGTTGAGGTCATGATGTTCAGTGTGTCTGATTAGCCAATATAAAACAAGACAGATTTGATTTTCTAAGAAGGGCTACTATAGTAGAATAAGTTTTTCTTAAAGAGATAGCATAAAGATATTATTTTTATCTCTGCCACTTATCCCTTGATATTTGATAAGTCAACTAATGTGAGTCTCCAAATTCTAGTTCTTTATATTTCTTTAGTACTCATATTCTAATATTCTTATTTTTACAGCATATTTTCAAAAGAACAACAACAAAAATAACATTGTTCACCATTGTCATCAGTCTTTGTCATATAGCATTAGAATGGATCTAATTACAATCAATTGTCCCAAGGTCGTATACTCTTCAAAGTATTGAATGATTATTATGTTTAAGTTCACTGCTTAAAGTAGAGTGATCTGGAATAAGAATCTGACTGCATAACTGCAGTCTCCTGAGAGGCTCTTTAGGAAAGACATTAATTCACTTTACTGCAATCAAAGATGAGATCCATCATCTCTAATTTAATCTTCTAAATGTCCAAGAGAAGAAGAAGTAAAAAAAAAAAAAAACCTGAAAGCTAAAGAGTCCCCCCAAAAAAGAAAGTTGGCTGCAGTCGGGAAACGAGGGCTTAGTATCAACAGTTCAATTTACCTCCAAACCTTAGGCTTGTTTTGTGCTAATATAACTGACCAAAACCTCATAACAAGGAACTAAGAGTGTCAACAGTAAATAAATCATCTACACTATTCAATTTATCAAAGCTCTTCTCACAAGTCTATTGTCAACCCAAACAGTGTTCAGAGGGGGAAAAAACAATCTTTCTTTTGGTATTTTATTCCAGTAACAATTATATAAAATTAATTAATTAAGTAAGTAAGTATCCACATACATTTTGTTGTTGTTGTTGTTATTTGCCGTCGAGTCGGCCCCGACTCATAGCGACCCTTCCTTGGGTTTCCGAGGCAGTATCACTACGGAAGTAGGATTGCCCAACCTTCCTTCCGAGGAGTGGCTGGTGGGTTTGAACCACCAGCCTTCTGGTTAGCAGTCAAGTGCCTTAGGCACTATGCTACCAGAGCTCCTACATACATTTTAATATGCCTTATATTTATCACCAAGACCAAAGCATTTTCATATCACTTAAGAAGTCATTACTCATGGTTATTATTTATCTACAAACACACTAATTATTATTATATGTTGTGAACATATAGACTTAAAAATTGATGCCTTGTCATGAAAAAAGTAAATAAACTATGAAACAAAAAGAATAAAATTTCATTACTAAATTTAGACTAAAGGAAAATATATTTTCTGTGATTCCCAGGATCCAAACTAAATCCCGGAAATGAAATATATTGGAATACAGATAAGAGTTAAACAAAAGAAGAAATATTTAATTATTTTGAAAAGGTGTAACTGACTCCCGTAAAATGGAAGGAGTTTTCAAAGAGAAGTAGTGGCAAACAGAAAAGACTTGGCAACTTGTCAGAGGCATGGAGCAAACTTATTTACCAGCTACAGGAAAGGTCTCGCTGTGTTCCAAATTACAGCAATATAGCATCAGCCGCATGATACTATATTCCTGGAACTCTCATCTGAATATTTTTCAAAGTATAGAATCTTATTTTCAGGAGATATAAATCATTAGCAGAACAAAAAGGTAAAAAACAGTTGCAGATTTTATACACTTAAAAAGATAGCTTTGAAATAGATAAAAGTGGTAAACACTAGAAATATAAAGGATAAAGACAAATACAAAGTAATACTAAGTAGGGGTACGGAAGATTTGAATTTGTCTGATCTTAATATGTAGATTATATTCACCAAAGCTCAAAGTAAAAACTACATTCAAAAAGTGCGGTGAAAATTGTCTTATCAGGACCCAAAATGTGTTTTTGACCAGCAGAATAAATAAAACTACATGATTATAGTGTAATAATTGATAAATAAAAAAGTCAGTATTTGTGTCAATCATATCTATACTTGATAGACTGCTTAAAATGCTATTGAGATTATTACTTATATGTTCAGGAAAACTAAATGCTGAAATTCAGTATTAGAAAGATTCTTAAAATACCAGTGGTGAATTTAGACTGATATTATGACAGAGGTTTGAAAAAGGCAGTAAAGTTTTGTGCTATAATCTATAATATCTTTAAAATAAAATATGAAATGCAAAATATATTAAAACAAAGCATAATTTTATGCCAAACAAGTGACTAACAAATCAAAACTATGCGCATTTATAAGTACATTGAAACAAAAGAAGAAAAACTATACATTAAAACAAAAACAAACCAAGACAGTCGCCCTTGTTTGATTCCAGCTGTGCTCCATAGAATTCTCAAGGCTGGGACTTTTCAGAAGCTGATGTACAGATCTTTCTTCCTATGTACCTCCGAGTGGGTTCCAACCACCAACCTTTGGGTTAGTAGTGGAGTGTTTACATCTTTCATACCACTCAGAGACATCATAAAATGTATGTAGGTGTGCGTAGAAAAACATTGAAACAATTCTAACAAATAATTATAAAATTACAAGAGTGAGAGTGGACAGGGTGGTTAAAGAATAATTTTGTATTTTAATTTATAAAATTATTATTATTATTATTGAATTTTTGAATATTATTATTATTGAATGAGTTTATGCATTGCTTTTCTTTTATAAGGGCAAGATTTTGAAGAAAAAAATTCAGATTCTAAATTAACAGTTGAAGATATTACTCATTGTCACTACTGAATATGGCTTAATTTCCAAGTGTTTGGGCATTTTTCATGCCTTTAACTGACCTTAATTCACTTCAATTTACACTACTATTTGTGCACCCATTCCAGAGGTTTTGCTTAGCAAATAAGCAGATTTTTGCCATGAAGCCATTAACACAATCCCTTTTTCTCTCTCCCTTTCTCTCTTCCTTCTCTCTTCTCACTATGATGAAAATATTACCAGTTATATACCACCATTTTATAGAAAATTAAATGTAAAATATAAACTAAAACAAGAATAAAAAAATATACTTGTTAAGATATTCTAGGTTAGTAAGCTTTTCTACCTAAGTAATTATTTTATCACTTTTCAAGAGTCCATTAATCCATGAATTTGTAAATTATTGCTTTTCTCAATGCTTTATTTCCATTACAACTTTTATTTGTGCTTAGAAAGATAAAATAAAACATTGACCTGATGTTGTCAGATTGATGTAACATTGATTTGATAACCTATGCAGACAAATTGCTGGTAAGAATGATCTGACTCAGGAATGAGAAGCTCAAGGATTACACGTTTCACCTCAGTACCCGATGACTTAAACCAATGCCTTGTGTACAACTGGCACTATGGAAGAACTGGCTTAACCCACAAAGATACAAATTGCAACATGGATATTTTAAATATCATATTTACTCTTTATTAGTTGTGAGAAGATCAACATGAGCTCTCATAGTAACAATTAAAATTTTAAATGAAACATGAAATCTCTTTATTCATCCACGTGTACAGGTTTACAAAATCCTCTTCAGTGCTAGTTTTAAAAATTCATTTGTGCTAACTAACTTGAACAGGATCCTTAATAGTGTAGGAATTAATATATATGGAAAAAGAAGTGATCATTAATTTAACATAGTCTCTTATTTGTAAATTACTACCATTTTATAGATTATTATTGTGGAATATCATTCAAATTACTCTGGAAATTAGTAGGAGATTATTTGTAACGGAAAACCCTTTGAACAGCCTGTGAAAGAGCTCTACTTTCTTTTGCTACCATTTTTGAAAGGACTTATTTTTCTGAAAAGGCATATAGGTGCCCACTCTTCCTTGAGAAGCTTTGATAAACATGTAAAGGATAATGGTTTAAGTGTAAAGAATACATATTTCTTTAAAATGCAATAAACGATGTTATTAAATGTAGCAATATTTGAGCAAGCTCTTCCTATACGTTATCACCTTTCATTGGGAAAATAGCATTATCATTATTTAAATAACAGGAAAATTCATTGCATAGATCTCATTTAACTTTATCCAGTTTATAAATCTATTATGCTTTGGACCTAAAATTTAAACCACCACAGTTTGTTTCAAGGCAAAAGTATGTTTTAAATCTGTACTTTTTCTTTTGTGTGCTAAGTTATTGTGAAAGAAAAGTATGTTGTTGTTGTTATGTGGCATCAAATCAGATCTGACTCATAGCGACCCCTCCTTACATTTCCGAGGCAGTATCACTATGGAAGAAGATTGCCCAACCTTACTTATGAGGAGTGGCTGGAGGGTTTGAACCGCCAGCCTTCTGGTTAGCAGTCAGGTGCCTTAGGCACTACAGTACTAGAGCTCATTTCTTTTTAGGTTTTTATCTTTAAAAGCCAATACTATTGAAGTCCAAATGTTTTCTAATTACATGAGGAAGAGAGAAATTGTATGAAACATCTCTATTCTTATCCTTAAGGACTTAATAATATGGGTGGAGTAATAAGCCAAAATAAATGTATAAGGTTCATATAAACTTAAAAAAAAAAAAAAAAAAACACTTAACATTAAATCAGATGAGGTTTCACATATTCAAAAAATGAAAAATTAAAATCAACAAAGTGGAGAAGGGGATTAAAAACATAAATAAATAAAACAGAAGCAAGCAAACATAATGGAATTAAGATGATAGAAATGACCGTCCCATTGCACTCAAGAGAGAAAAGGGAAGTAGAGAAAGTAAGTAAACTAAATGATTATGGAAAATAGTATATTGTCTATATATTCTGACTCTAAACCACCATTCATCTGTCAGCCTGTTATATTGTGGTGGCTTGTGTGTTGCTGTGAGGTTGGAGGCTACGCCACCAGAATTTCAAAGACCAGCAGGGTCACTCACGGTAGACAGGTTTTAGCACACCATCCAAACTAAGACACATTGAGAAGAAAGACCAGGCAATCAACATCTGAAAAACTTGGTCTGAAAACCTTGAAGAAAGGGAAACTCTGTGTAATGTGTTACTAAAAAATTTCTGAATAGCCCCAAAACATTGTCAATGATGAACTCAAACGTAGGAAAGATTGTGATGATCATGAACAATTGGGAAATGTTTCATTCTCTTGTCGCTATGAGTTGGAGCTGACTCAATGGCACCTACAAGTAAGGCTGAAGGAAAGAACTATGAATAAATATGGAGCACTAGCAGGTGTCCTCTAAAAAATGTAGAAGCCATTATGAAAATATTTCATAAAGAGGAAAAGTTTATGAGGACCATTAATACAAAAAAATGAAGACTTTTTTTTGCATATTTGCTTATTTTTGTTATTATTATTATTTTTTAATAGGGAATCATATTAAGTGGAAGTAGAATGTCGTGGATCAGATGTTGTCCCACAAAATATTTTGTCAACTTGTGGAAGGAGGCTTGAGCAATCTACTTCCTTAGAGATACCACTTCAGAAACCCAAAGAGGGATGGAGTAGTCACTATGAGTCGAATCTTGATGCCAGTGAGCTTTTTTTTTTTTTTTTTTTTTTGGCTGGACCATGATTCTTACCGCAGTGTGTAATGATATAATGTGGCAGATATGTAATGATACCCCATGTTGTACTCTGATGTAATAAACAGATCAGGCTAAGAAGACTAAGAGTTGGATACAATGTCCTTAGCCATTACAACTCTGATCTGATTTATGGGGAACTTCCCTGGGGTGTGGCCTATAACACTTTTTATCTTACGAGAGA
>NW_006921608.1:206566-208616 GCF_000298275.1 Orycteropus afer afer
AATATTAGAAAACCTATTTATAATATATAAATATAAATTATATTTATATATTCAGTCAGCTGCAGGGATCCAGGTGAGGAGAGGGAACCCAGGCACACCCAAAGCAGCAGGGTGGGAGAGCGGGAGAGAGGGGATTAAAAGGCCCAGGAACTGGGACAGAGGAGAAGTCAGCCACAGGGACCCAGGTAAGGGTGGTAGGAGAGGTTTCCAACAAGGAGACAAACTTTTCTGTTGGTTTGTCCTACCATGGTGACGTGTTGATGTGAGTTTTGAGGCTGAGCCATTGGTGTTTCAAACCCAGTGGAATGCACATGATGCACAGGTATCAGCCCAGCTTACAGACTGAGACAGAATAGGAAGAAGGAAGAGGCCACCCACTTCTCAAAGAATTGGCCAGGGAAAACCTTATGGATAGCAAAGAAAATTATATTGCAACCCAAGGACCACCTAGAGCATTTTTAACTTGACCGGATAGATGTTTTGAATATTTATTAGAGTCAAAAAAGAGTCCTTTGGTAATACAGACAGTTTGCGCTAACATAATGTTTGGCATTTCAAACCTGCCTGTTGGTACTGCAGAGAAGGCCTTGTGATCTGCCTTCATTAATATTAGAGCCCAGAAAACCCCACGGAAAAATTCTGCTTTGCAGTACATGGGGTTGCTGTGGGTCAAAATCAACTCCAAAGCAACTAACAACTGTAACAGCTTGGTCAAAAGTGAACATTCATATTTTATTGTGAAACGTTTTCATAAATGATTAGTTTTTCACATACTCAAGAATTTATGAAGTAATTACAAAGAGAAGAGGATAAGCCAACATAGAACGCAAACAGCAATAAATTAACCTATTTCAAATGAATTACATAACTGCTTTAAGGAAAAGTTTTGGGAAAAGTGAAAACCTAAATAATTTAATTATGGAGTTATTTTATGAAAAATAAGTGAAATCCTTCCTTATCTGTATAACAGCTCTACTTAGAGATACAATATTCGGCATACCATTCACCTCAGGAATTTTACCTACCTACTGAATGTTACCCCTGAATCAGCAGTTTGAAGGACTGGATTTATGATTCTTGTTTGTTGTACATTTTCCACTTTTATAAGACTAGAGCAGTGTGCTAAAGTGATAATGACATATAAATTGGAAATACAACTAACTTAATGTACATCTTTTGTTTTATAAGTTTATTTTTAGTTTTTGTAAACTTTTATGTTTCTGAGTGAGTTGATTTGCAAAATAAGAATGAATATTATGAACCAGAGGGGAATTTCGTTTTTAACTCAAATAGTTTAAATGTGAAAATATTATATAGTGTTTAAAGTGATGTGTGAAAGAATATGCATTCATGTCAGTGGTTGCTTTTTAAGAAAAAGTTTCCTAATGACAAACAACTTCTTGTAGTTTTTTCTTAACTCATGGTACTGTTCATGGTGCCTAGAGCATCTGGTGTATTTCTATAATCATGATTTTTAGTATTCATATTAAAGCATAAATCTATATATTTCAAAGTGTGAAAATAATGTGACATCTCCTAGGATTCATAAACTGTTTTAGCTTGAGAGAATGGATAACATTTTCACAATCATTTCTAATACTTCACAGTCTTGTTATCCAGAATATTTGTATGGCCTTACTCATAAAAACAAAGCACTGTATGCTTAATGAGTAAATGCTGTTATATAACAGCCCTAAAATAACAAAGCTTGTATTAATGTTTACATTATATTCTATTTGATATAGTTTTATTAATGCCATTATCATATTTTAAATTATTAAATTAAATTCACTCTAGCCTTCAGATACAAATTATGTGCTTATTTCCAAATAATTGTCAAGTGAATCTTCTTATAACTTCTAGTTAGCATGCCTAGTACCTAATTATTAAACTTCTGTTTAAGTGTCTTATTTCTTGCAATTCTCAAGGGGAATGGAGTGCATGATACATCTGAGCCTCAAGCAGGCATAGTCTTAGGAGAAAAATATAATATTTATTTAGATAATTCATAATATATCTTATTTTTACTTTTATACAATAGTTGCACACA
>NW_006921608.1:213486-214055 GCF_000298275.1 Orycteropus afer afer
TGGCGAAGAATGCTGAAAGTACCGTGGACTGCTAAAAGAACTAACAGATCTGTCCTGGAGGAAGTGCACTCAAAATGCTCCTTGGAAGTGAGAATGGCCAGACTTCGTCTTACCTATTTTGGTCATGTTGTAAGAAGGGATCATTCCTTGGAGAAGAATGTCATGCTTGGTAGATTGGAGGGTTGACGAAAGATGGGGAGTACTTCAATGAGATGGATTGACACAGTGGCGCGACGATGGGCTCAAGTATAGCAGGGATCATGGAGCTGGTGCGGGATCGGATGGTGTTTAGTTCGCTATGAGTCAGAAAGACTCGACGGCACCTAACAACAAGAAGAAGCTTATTCTAATATGAGCATTATGTGAAAAAAGAGTGAAGGGTCTCCTTTGGGACTACACAATAGATGGCTGTCACAGTACAATGGTGGCACCTTTTGCTACATTCTATACAAGACACCAAATTCCATGGCATTATTTTCTTTTTTTTATTAGGATTTGGGTGAAGATTTACAGAGTAAATTCACTTTTCATACAGCAGTTCACATACACTTTGTCTCATGTCATTGACC
>NW_006921608.1:214181-219535 GCF_000298275.1 Orycteropus afer afer
ATTCAACAATATATTTTTCAACACCGTGATTCCAAAACATGGTTTTACCTCTTACAACAAAAAATAAACTGATAAACTGGACTCAACATGCTTCCCTAGTATAGTTTAGATAGTATTCCAATAAATGAAGGTTTCCAACTTTTCTTGGAATAATCAGATGTTGAAGATAGAAATTACATATCTGAAATGGAAGCAATGTAATTTGTTAATTTAATTGAGAAGATATTCCAATTTGATATGCTTTATTTTCCCCAACTTATTACCATCAGTGAAAAAAGAAAATGACAGTTGTCAGGTACCCAGAATGCATAGGTTCATTGAGTTATTAAATATGTCTTAAAACAAAGATGATGTCTTTTGTTTGACAGTTACTTTACAGTCTTTATTGTGTTCTATGGCAAGTCAATTGCCATCAAAGAACTGTGCATAAGAACTTTGATAATACATGCAAACTCTTTGTAATTTTCATGGATATTTGGATATAATTCTGATTACTTGAGAAATTCAAATAATCTAACTTTAAAGTCTTCAGATTCATAAAGTGAACAAAATAATTCTCTAGGACTTCAAATAAAATTCTTGGCTAATATCAAAGGCCTCATACTATTCCAGGAAGTCTATTCTATTCATTTGGATGTTCTTGAATTGAGTTAATTAGGAATATACAGTAATAAGCCTTGTGGAAGGAAAACTATATTTGGTTCCCAATCTCATCTTGCATTATTGTCTTAAAGAAACTAAATAGCAATATGAATCTTTATACACAAATCACGAAGAAACCATGTGTTTTGTTTTACAGGAAAATGAACAAATTCACTTTCTCTTTTTAAGTAAATTATCTACATGGATATTATTTGACTTAATAAATAGTAAATCCAAAAGGAGATAAGGATATATAAAAAAAGAAGCTATATAACAATTTTATTTATGAAAGGCAACAAAACCTCTTAAATAAAATATTAATTTTATTTTCATAACAACAGTAAATTATAAACATACCTTAACCTCACTTGTCAACTATCTCATCTGACATTTCACATTTACAAAAGAAGTAAAACAATCTACAGTCCAACTATGTTGTGCATTAATGACGTACATGTAGCAGTAATGAATGTTCAACAGTGAGGCTATAGTAAAACTGGCTGTAATGGTTAGGGCTACGTGTCAACTGGTCTGGATCATGATTCTCAATGGTTTGGCAGTTATCTAATGAAATAATTTTTCAATTATTTAATAATATAGTCATCATCCATTTTGTGATTTGATGTGGTATGTTACATTTTCCCATAATGCAAATTTCACATAACACCTTTGTCTTTGGAACCTAATCATGTCAGTAAGTGAGGAGAGGTGTGATACCATAATAATTTATTACTTTGGATATAGAAAGGAGCTCTGGTGGCACAGCGCCTAAGGCATTTGACTGCTAACCAGAAGGTTGGCAGTTCAAACCCACCAGCCATTCTGCAGAAGGAAGACTGGGCAATCTACTTCCATAAAGATTTACCACCTCAGAAACCCAATGGGGGTCATTATGGATCAGATTTGACTCAATGGCAGTGGGTTTTTTGGGGGGTGGGTATACCTGCTAAGGTAAAAGAAGAAGAAGAAAAAAACCCTAAAACGCAGTGGCTTATCAACAGTATCAGTTCATTTCTTTCTTATATAGTAGGCAGGAAATGAGCATTCAGGTGATGGAGATATTTGGCCATCCTTAAAGTGTGATTTCCAAGGATGCTTTTATCAAGAGGGCAGAGAAAGTCTAGAACAAGTATTTTTCAGGAAATGGTCCAGAACTTTTCTCTTACCACTTCCACTCACATACTTTTGTCCTGAACTAAATCATATGGCTACATTGAGGTACAAAGGAAACTAGAAATGTAGCCTTTAACTGAGCATCCATGCCCCTCCAAACTTCCAAACTTTGGACTGGCAGACTGTTCAAAAGACAGAGAAGGAAAGAGATACAATTAATGCATACTGGGTTATAAGTAGCAGTTACTACAACAGTGATCTCTGCCAAGACATGTCTGAGTATACCCATGTATACTCTTCTTCCTACACAAGGAATACACAAATCCTTTCCAGGAGAGAAAGTCAACATTAGGATGAAGTTGAAGAGCTCTAAGTTATGAAAGGTCTTCTCAATCATGTCTACTCATAGCTCCATTTAATCTGATGTTTAATTAACTAAACGACAAGTTAATGACCCATATCTATCCCCCACCATACAATGGGAGCTCTGGTAGCATAGTGGCTAAGGCATTTGATTGCTAACCAGAAGCTTGACAGTTCAAATCCATAAGCCACTCCTCTGAAGGAAGATGGGGCAATCTACTTCTGTAGTGATACTGCCTCGGAAACCCAAGGACGGGTCGCTATGAGTCGGGACCGACTTGATGGCACATAACAACAACAACAACAACAATGAATGGAGGAGAAATTTGTAATTAATTCTTTGTTCTATTCAGAACAAAGAAGATTGAGAGATGCACAAGATAGTTATCTCTATGTATCACAGGGAAAGAATTATAATCTTCTTGGTCAGACAACGGAATGACTTTCTTGGTTAGCTTATATGGCTTCTCATTTTTCTAGCTCTCTTAGAGTAATTGCCTTGCTTGTTTTTCTCCAGGGCCCCTATCATTACTTTTGAGAGTTTTTGCTTCTTTGTTTGTTTTCCTTGCTATTGTCATTCATGCAAAAATCCTGCAGAGATTTTATATCTAAACCCCCAATGGGGAATATTGGGACTGTAAGTTGCACTGGGGATTGAATATATATTGACCACATTTTTTATTTCTTTGCAATAAAATCCTCTCAAACGTTTTCTAAGATTCAGAAACTGCTAATCTTTCCAGGTGGAAGTAAGTTTTCCTTCTGGTAATTTTTCTTAAAGTTGTCAAATATTACAGTAATTTTAAAGCATGTCCAAATGTCCCCTTGGAGAAAAGGGGAACATTGATTCTATTTTCACAAAGACTTTAAAAATGTTATTCAGAACTCTTGGTTTTAAGTTGTGAAATAAATATCCCCTTTCTCTCTTTGGAAATGTAGAAAATCTCTGAACCCTGAAGAGAAATAAATTCCAAGAGACTGGGTTTGAAAAAGTCGACAGCAAGAAAAGAAGAAAGCTAATTAGTAATGCCAGAATTACATAGCTTACGATAATGCTAATGATATATCAACCTTCATTGTGTTAAAAGAAACTAAATTCTTGATCCAGAAATGGATGAAAATTTCACTAGGATTGCTACACATAATGCAAATCTCTATCTTTTTGTAATTAATAATAAAGCAAACACATTTCTTATCTATTATTTTCCAATATTACCAAATTCTATTGAACAATGATAGATACTATCAGCTAATAAAGGCAGCATCCTCATATTTAATGATATTATCAATTTTTGTTGTCATTTCTAAAATTGTATTCAGAGGAAACCATGTTCATGTTTCTATATCAACAGAGATCATAAAATATTATATAAGTGCATGAATTTCAGCAACTTTGAGTTAGGTTACCATAAAAAGTGGTGCAGGAAAGAATATAGAATATACTTTTAGTTATTCTGTTAAAATAATTATCTCCCCAGTAAGCTGCACTTGGGAGCTCTGATAGCGTAATGCCTAAGGCACTTGCCTGCTAACTAGAAGGCTGGTGGTTCAAATCCACCAGCCACTCCTCAGAAGGAAGGTTGAGCAATCTACTTCTGTAGAGATACTGCCTCAGAAACCCAAGGAGGGGTCGCTATGAGTTGGGACCTACTCGATGGCACATAACAACAACAACAACACAAACTGTACTTAATCTTAACAGTAGGGAAAAATAACCTGGCACTCAGATAGATGTAGGTTAGTTCATTTTGAAAAATGTCTATTTGAATCAAATAAAAATGTAGGAACAGTGAAGGATTTTACTAACTCTAGAACACACCACTCATTAGAAGTCAGTCTGTAGAATTGTTCAGAAAGAAGCAAAATACAAATGAGAAATTAATGTTAACATTAATTACAAGAAAATTAAATAGGAGAAATAAGAATGCCAACTTGCATAATAATGGCTAGTAAAAAAGGTCAGCTTTCAGTACAATGCCTGGTAAATGGGATATGTTCATGAATACAAAAAAAGGAAATTATTTTTAATGATGGTGAATTCTCTTTTGATACTTTAATTTTGAGTTTCATATTTGGTGTCTATTGAGATTGTCTTCATAAATAATTTTATAATATTATAAAATTACTGTAAACAATAAGATTAAATTACTATGGTGAAATTTACACCACATATGAATGATGAAGAAACTTTAAGAGCCAAGATTTTATATGTAGGTAATAAGCATGAAACACAAATTTCATGTGGGATTATATATTTTTTATTATTATTATTTTTCATTGACTACTGTAAGCAATTTTAGTTCATAAGAAATTTAGAATCATTTCAAAGAACATTGTCAAGATAGAAACATTTTGACTATAATAGTAGCAATAACTGGATTCAACAATAACTTGCCATGCTCTCTTCTCCCCCCACCCCACCCCCCAAAAAAAATAAACTTCCTTGGAAAATTAGTTTCCCCTCCCTACTCCAAGGAGAAGGAAATAAAGCATGCCTAGCACAGATTGCCAACCCAAATTTAATAATTTCATAATTATCTATGCTTAAGCTTATTCTTGTCTTTTGGTTTGTCCTACCATGGTGACATGTTGATGTCAGTTTTGAGGCTGAGCCACTGGTGTTTCAAACCCAGTGGGATGCACATGGTGCACAGGTATCAGCCCAGCTTACAGACTGAGACAGACTAGGAAAAAGGAGGAGGCCATCCATTTCTCAAATAACTGGCCAGGGAAAACCTTATGAATAGCAAAGAAACACTCTGTGATACATTACCGTGCAACTTTATGAATAGTCCGGTTAGATTAGAAGGCTCTCAAAATAGGACTGGGAAAGAGCTGCATCATCTGAGTAAACCCAGCCTTACTCATGGAAAAGAGAAAGCTTTCGAGAGCTCCATTTGCTGATGTGGCACCACTCAAATTGAAGAGAAAACAGCAGCAGACATCCATTAATCATTGGAACATGGAATGTACAAAGTATGAATCTAGGAAAATTGGAAGCTGTCAAAAATGAAATGGAATGCATAAAGATTGATATACTCAGCATTAGTGAGCTGAAATGGACTGATTTGGGCCATTTTGAATCAGACAACCATGTGATCTACTATGCCAGGAATGACAGTTTGAAGAGGAATGGCACGGCATTCATCATCACAAAGGATGTTTCAAGATCTGTCCTGAAGTACAATGCTGTCAGTGATAGGATAATATCCATACACCTACAAGGAAGACCCATT
>NW_006921608.1:223105-303785 GCF_000298275.1 Orycteropus afer afer
ATGGAAGTAGGATTGCCCAACCTTCCTTCCGAGGAGTGGCTGGTGGGTTTGAACCTCCAGCCTTCTGGTTAGCAGTCAAGTGCCTTAGCCACTACGCTACCAGAGCTCCCAAGGCTTAAATTAGGACTTTTAATTTTATATGCACAAGTTCAAACACAACTCCAAAAATGGTTGGCAAGGCAGGTTAGTCAAGAAGGATTTTTGATCATGAGATATAAAAACGAATGAGAAGGAAACCAAAGTCATTTATTGTCATTCAATAATAATTATGAATTTCTTACTGTGTCCCAAGTTTATCAATGATTATGCACTAAAGTTTAAAAATAGGAGATCTGAGCACCTATTTTATATATAGGTATAGATAACACATTGAGACATTCACCAAACTTTGAGCTAAACACAAGTCAGGTGGCAAAGTAGCTCTTCTCCAAATTTTTTGGCACAAAAGAACGAGTGCTTTTGTTTGCTGAAACACCTCAGTGGGTGTTCTGTCAATTCCTAGAGTCTTTTTTTCTGCCAATGCATTCAGTACAACTTCTTTCAATATCATCAGTTCTTGCTCATATGCTACCTGCTGCAATGGCTGCAAATTGACAAATTCTTTTTGTTACAGTGATTGTGTTTCCCTTCCATCTTCTTTTGATGCTTCCTGTGTAATTCAATATTTTGCCTGAAGAATACTTCAATATTGCAACTCAAGAGCTGATTTTTTTCTTCAGTTCTTTCGGCTTAAGAAATGTCAGTAGTGTTCTTCCTTTTGATTTTCTAATTCCAGGTCTTTGCACATTTCATTGTAATAGTTTACTTTGTCTCCTTAAGTTGCCCTTTGAAATCTTCTGTTCAGCTCTTTTACTTTATCTTATCTTCCTTTCCCTTTAGCTACTCTCCATTCAAGGCAAGTTTCAGAATCTCTTCTAAAATCCACTTTGGTCTTTTCTTTTTTTCCTATCTTTTTAATGACCCTTTGCTCTCTCCATGTATGAGGCTTTGATATTTTCCCAGAACTACTCATCTGGTCTTCGGTCATTGCTATGTTCATAACATCAAATCTATTCTTCCAGTGGTCTCTAAATTACTCAAGGTCGTATTATGGCTCTGACGGACTTATTTTAATTTTATTCAGATTCAACCTGAAGTAGCATATCAACAACTTATGGTTTGTTCCACAGTTGACCCCTGGCCTTCTTATGATTGATGATATTGAACTTCTTCATTGTCTCTTTACCTAGATGTAGTAGATTTGATTCCTGTGTGTTCCAACAGGCAAGACTCATGTATATAGTCAAAGGTCATGTTGTTGATAAAAGGTATTTGCAATGAATAAATCATTGGTCTTACAAAATTCTGTCATGCAAACTCTGAGGTCATTTCTATCATCAAGGCCATACTTTCCAACTACAAATGTTTCCTTGTTTTCAATTTTCACATTCCAACCACCAATAATCAGCAGTACTTCTTCATTACAATTTGGTCAATTTCAGACAGAAGTTGGTAAAAATCTTCAATTTCTTCACCTTTGCCTTCAGTGATTGATGCATAAATTTGAATAATAGTTGTATTAACTGATATTCCTTGCAGAGTTATGTATATTATCCTATCAGTGACAGCATTGTATTTCAGGAAAGATCAGCTCATTAATACCTAAGATATGGATCTTTATGCATTCCATTTCTTTCTTGACAACTTGCAATTTTTGCGGATTCATACATTGTAATTCCATGTTCCTAGTATTAGTGAGGAGCTCTGGTAGCATAGTGCTTGACTGCTAACCAGAAGGCTGGGTTCAAGCCCACCAACCACTCCTCAAAAGGAAGATGGGCAATCTACTTCCGTATTGATACTGGCTCGGAAACTCAAGGAGGGGTCGCTGTGAGTCAGGTTTGACTCGACGGCACATAACAACAGCAACAAGAAGTATTAGTGAATGTTTGCAGCTCTTTCTTCTCATTTTGAATCTTGTCACATCAACAAACAAAGATCCCTAAAGCTTTCCTCCATCCATGTCATTAAGATTGACTCTACTTTGAGGCAACAGATTTCTCCCAGTTGCATTCTGAGTGTCTTCCAAATTGAGGGGCTTGTCTTGTGGTACTATATCAGACAACATTTCACTGCTACTTATAGGGCTTTCAATAACCAATTTTTTTCAGAAGTAGCCTGCAACATCCTCATTCTGAGTCTGTCTTAATCTGGAAGTTCTGTTGAGCTCTGTCCACCATGGGTGATCTTGCTAGTATTTGAAATTCCAGTGGCATTACCTTGCACCATCACAGCAAAAAGCTAGCCACCACAGTAGAACAAAGTAACAGATGAGATATTATATGGATAAACTTGATTCCATTGCTTATATTGAAGAAATAGTGGTAGTAAAATTCTGAAGAAAAATCTGAACTTGAGACAGAAATTAAAAATTCATCAACATCTGTATTTTATTTATGAATGAATATGAATGAAATCACTAGATGTGTAAGTATTGACAGAGAAAAGAAGAGGTCCAAGGATGAAACCCAGAGGCACTCTAGCATTTTTAAAGTTGAGTAAAAGAGGAAGGAACAAGAATGAGTGACTGAGGAGGAAAGGAACGAATGGTAGGAGTAAAATTCCAAGAATGTATCTTGGTATCCAAGTGAAGAAAATGTTTTAAGGATGAAGAAGTGATCATTTGTGTTTACTGGTGAAATACATCAAATATGGATAAAACTGAACACTTCGCTATTGAATTATCAATATGTGTATCATTGATAACCTAAAGAAGATTGGTTTGGTTCAGTGCTGAGGGCTTAATTGGAGCAGATTCAAGTAGCTTGTGAGGAAGTGGGAAACAGGGATAGAGAGTATAGACTGTTTTTTTTTAGAAGCACTGCTCTAAAGTGATACAGGGAAAAAATTAGAGAAAACATGTATTCTTTTTCTAGATCATATTATAAATCTGTACAAACTTAGTAATAGCTTATGCTCATGTAGAGTGTCTAAAGTGGAATAAGGGGCAGTTAGGCTTGGTCAGATCAAGAGGTAGACATCATAGTGACAGCTACCATTAAGTGAGCAATCAATACACAATAGGCCATCTTCTAAGTGTTTTTCATATACTATCATATTTAATTCCTACATAAACCGTAGAAGTCCCATTACCATAATTTTATAGAAAGACAATAAGCCAATAACAAATAAGGGACTTGCCAAAGTTTACAAAGTTACATAGTTGGGGTACAAGAGTCCAAAGACTTTTTATTAAAATGCATACTATTTCCATTATGTAAATTGGTTTCTTCCCTAGGAGTGGGAAATGAAAAATCCACTGATCAGGTTAGACAATATTATAAAATACCTGGAATGACTTGCCAAAAGATTGTCAAGAGTCTGTTGGAGGTTTGAAAGTGCATGTATGTCATAAGTGCGGTTGTGGCTTACTAAATGACTGTGATAACTGAGAAGGATTTGTACCTGGGGAGGAACTATCGGCAGTAGAAGGCCAGAATGCAGATTATTGCAATAGTCCATGGGGAAATCAGAAGCTCATATCCATTGTATTATCACATATGTAAGGAAAGGGAGATGGAGTGCAGAAATTCAACTTTCTATTCTGAGAGGGACAAGAACAAAGATGTAAAACTTGTTGCAATTTATGTGAAAGGTTGGCCTAGGGAATGTGTTGTCAAGAGCAAAAAATAGAGTTGATTTGAGAAAGAACAGATGAGATGTTCTTTGTATATAGTTTTAAAATACCAAGATTGACAAATAAAATTCTGAAAATATAAGAATGGAGGGCAAGAGAGGGATCTGAGTGGTAAACGCAGTTTTTCATTTAATTAATTCTTTCAGAAATATTTGAGGTCTTACTCTCTTCTAAGCACTGAGCTAGATATTGCAGGATAGGTGAAATCTACAGAGATTTTGTATTCTCTCAGCAGTTTTATTGTAAAATAGACAATACAAATTTAAAAAGGAAAGGTAACTGAAATGCACTTTAATCATTACTTACAAGTCAAGGTAAATGATACTGTAGCAAAATACTTGATGGTTTCTACTGTACATCTGGGAGCTCTGGTGGTGTAGTGCCTAAGGTATTTGACTACTTACCAGAAGGCTGGCTGTTCAAACTCATCAGCCACTCCTCAGAAGGAAGATTGGGCTATCTACTTCACTAGAGATACTGCATCAGAAACCCAAGAAGGGGTTACTATGAGTCTCAATTGAGGTTTTTTTTTTTTTTTTTGAACTCTTTGTTTAGGAGCTCTGGTGACACAGTACCTAAAACATTTAACCGCTAACCAGAAAGTTGGCAGTTCAAATCCACCAGCTGCTCCATGGAAGGAAGATGGGGTATCTACTATCATAAAGAATTACCTCCTTGGAAACCCAATGAGGGTCACTATGAGTCAGAATCAACTTGTTGGCAGTGAGAGAGTTTACTGTACATTTGGAGATGGATGTCAGAGGAGGATTTTAGAGAAAATACAATTTTCATGAGAGTACAGAGAAAATAGACAAAAATGGAACTTTGGAAAATCCCTGAAAATAAAGGCAAGAGAATCAAAGAACACTTTCCTAGATAGATGATATGCTATTATATAGCTTTTGTGCAAAGTAATGTAAAATAGTGATTCAAGATGAAATATTTAACAAATCCTACCAAAAGCTTTTAGATGTAAAACTAGAAGAGCTCACAACTTAACATTGAGTAGCTCCCTCACAGCTGTAAGGTGGCTTCCTGAACATGTCAAGTTATGGAATAAGTGTCTGGTTTGGAAGCAGAAGCAGGGAATAAGGGCTAAAAGCTTTCAAGAAGAAAGGTAAGGCATAATAGTGAGGAGAAAAGGTAAAGGCAATTGGTATGAAGGCAGAGAAATCCCTTAATACAGATCAAAACTTGAGATCAAACCAATAAAAACTGAAACCTAGGCTCAATCACTCTCTGGTAGCGTAGTGCCTAAGGGACTTGGCTGCTAACCAGAAGGCTGGAGGTTCAAATCCACCAGCCACTCCTCAGAAGGAAGGTTGGGCAATCTACTTCCATAGTGATACCACCTTGGAAACCCAAGGAGGGGTTGCTATGAGTGCGGTCGGACTCGACGGCACATAACAACAACAACAATAGGCCCAATCACGGTCCCAAAGCAAACACAAAGAATAGTCAGGGGGCAGCAAGCATCAAACTTTAGAATGAATTTCAAATGCAAGCTTTCCCTTGGGCTCGTGGCTCTTCAGGTGCATGATTTCGGTTAGATTTTGGACAAAGATTGCTGTTTCCTTATGGTGGAAAGGGGTTACCTACCTGAGTGGTCTGTGGGTATAGGTCATGCCAACTTCTCACTTTCCTTAAGTCCATGCCCTCAGCTTTTCAGGCTCAAACAAATGCTGATTAAACTGTCAACAGACTGTCACAGTCAGAGGCTCTGCATTTGGAACAAGGCACTCTGAAAGCAGACAGTCTGTAAACACTGGTCGATCCATGAGAGACCTCAACCTTCTTTCCAGTGTGATTCTGCTCCTAACAGAAGATCTGAAGCTTGTGATGACTTTGCTGTCATTACATTACTCAATTAACAATGTTCATATTATATAATGAAAATAAAACTCCAATATACATTTTTTTGTATTTATTAGTTTAACTGAAATTTTTATATTAAATGAATATAATAGTGTTATTTTTAATAAAATCTTTTCTTTATGATACATGACAAATGAATGATATGGCTCATTAATTTAAAAGTGGAAAGCAATTATATAGTAGATAGAGACAATTTGTTTTTCTGGGAGGGTTCAAATAACTTACACAGATATCCTCTTTTGCTTCTTTTATTCTTCTCGCATATTTTTAGTTATTACATCAAAAAGACATAATTTCTCCCAGAAATTAATTATGCCAGTGTTTATCTCCCTGTAGATAATGCATTCAACTATTTTGTGAGCACAGATGAAAGATACAATATTATGAAAATTTCAATTCCATAAGATAGATCGTTTATGAAAAGATTTGTGGCATATCTATAAGCATGCATTCCTCCTTGTCATATAGAAGTCCGTATGATTTATATATGGGTTAATGATAGAGAACAGGTCAGAACTGTTTTTTTTTTTTGTTGTTGTTGTTGTTGTTTTGTTTTTTTAGCACTGAATATTTTCACAATATTCAAGTTTTGTATTTGACTGTTCTCATGAATAATACCATTCATTACCATAAACACTTAGAAAAGAAATATGTCATTGTCTTTTTGAAGAGCACATATACAATTTATACTTATTGTTGCCTAAAAGGTACATAAAAATAAACACCTTAATAGAGATTTGAGGATATGTGTGGGAATTTAGTTATCATAAATAACCTACAAACTACGTTGCATTTGGTAACAAATAAACAAAATGCTTTGGCAAAAATTTCTGTTCTTTTTAATGACAAAACAACAACTTTCTTCCTAAATACAATACAATTTGACAATGTAAATTTGGCAGTGATTATTTGATATTCTTTTTTATTTTTAAAATGCTATTTCATTCAACAGAATTTTTGAAATACATAATGTGTTCTTGACTGAAAATCATAATAAAACATCTGGGACATGTCTTCCAAAATACACATCTAATTATGTATTTGAACATGTTTTATATATAGCAACTTCCATAATTATATATTGGCATTAAAAAGCCATCAACTGTGTTAAGCAGAGTTTCCCATTTTCTAAAATTTTATATTTGTACTTATTAATTCATATTAAGCAACAGGAACAGCAAAACTAAAGTATTATTCCATGACATCTATTTTTTTTTTTTTAGGATCATAGGAAGAAAAAAAGCAAAAAGAAAATTTAAAAACTAAAATTTCTCTGAATATATCCTTTGTGTTAAGGTGAAAATTACTACCTACCATTTTCATTGAGCCATGAAACCCCATGAACCTTTGGGATAGGAAAAAGAATAAAAAAAAAAACTTACAAATTTTACCTTTCAAATGTATAAATTCCATGTCTTGGAAATATATGATGAGGGATTGCCTCAAATGACTCTTTCTCATGAGAAATTTACAAAATCTATAGAAAGAAATGTGGTATTTCTTCCTCTATGGAAACAGATGAAAAACAATAAAGGAGATACATTTATTTTTCCTTCCCTAATATGCTACGGTATACTATGAGATATTTTACCATATAATGAGATGAGCGTTAAATATTTCAAATAAATATTTTGATATATTAACAATACAAACTTTAATAATAAAATTTTCTTGTTGCACACAAGGACCTTAAAATTATGAAAACTGATCACCAAATGCCATGAAACCAATCTTCAAAATATAATAGTTTCATTTTCACTAACATATTTTCTGACTTGGTTGTTATATAATTCTTCAGATCCTTGCAATTTCATCATCTCTGAAGTATTGACAATAACTCTGATGTTTGTGTTGGTGGGTAAATATTTCTATTCTAAGTGTCAGAATCAAGTCCAAAATATGTTAAGAGAAATAGGAAGATACCAGTATTGTAACAGGGAACTACAAGCAACTGAGCTGTTTTCATTCATAGCTGGACTCCAATTCTCTCTTCTCTATTTTTGCTTTGTACTTAAGTAGGTTTTTCAATATATCAGCAAACATTGACTATGGGAATTCCAAAACCAAAAATCACACCAAACTCACTGCTGTCAACTAGATTCCAACTCACAGGACCCCTCCTTGGGTTTCTGAAGTGGTAACTCTATGGACATAGATTGTCCAATCTTCCTTCCGAGGAGTGGTTTGTAGGTTTAAACTGCCAGCCTTCTGGTTAATGGTCAAATGCCTTAAGCACTATGCCACCAGAGCTCCCAAGCTAATTTAATTCATAGTTAATATTAGTGACCCAAATGTTTTTACATTATATATCTATATATACAGGTATGTAATGCTTAACATCCATGGTGTGTTCAGTGGAATAGGACTTGATGTGATTGGATGTTGTACAAACAGCAGAGTAAAACTTCATGGGAATCCACTTCCACTTGTCCTTGTTACAGCTGCTGCCACTGCTGCTACTGCTGGAGCTGCTTTGTTGTTGTTGTTTGCCGTGGAGTTGACCCAACTCATAGCGACCCGTCCTTGGGTTCTGAGGCAGTATCACTACGGAAGTAGGATTGTCCAACCTTCCTTCCGAGGAGTGGCTGGTGGGTTTGAACCACCAGCCTTCTGGTGAGCAGACAAGTGTCTTAGCCACTCTGCTGGAGCTGCTAGTGGAGGCCAAGTAAGGAGCATCGGCAGTAATGGCGGCTGAGAGGGCTGTGGCAGAAGCACAGCAAGAGGCAGCAAGGCAGGAGCAAGGAGAGCAGCCCTGGCCCCGGCCCCTTTGTTCTTCTCGTCTGAGCAGCAGGAGTAGCCCAGGCCCTCCACCCTCCACCACCGACACCTGCCTGTCCACTAGATGGCGCTCAAGAGTGTGTACCCAGAGCCATGTCTCTGCTCACCTGCCTCTATCCCACCCATGGTAAAACCATTAAAGGGAGATTAAAGGAACAGAGAGCCACTTTCCCTTTAAAAAACAAGATAGAACAAAAACACTATTGCACTAGTTTATCTGAATCTGGCTTGATTCAAGGATAAAATCGAGAGTGTTGACTTGCAAATTTTATAATATATAAACAACACTAGGGGAATTTTTTTAAGAGCAAATAATTTGTCCATGACTATATACTTGACAAGTTCACATAGGATAGGATGTAGACTGATACCGTTGTTTCTAACTGCTGAAGCACTTAGAGTAATCTTTTGTCCATCAAATAGAGGGCTCCCAGGTAGATCTTTTGGTGATTTATTTCCCTGTCAAATGAAGCATTTTCTGATGAGTTTTATAGATCTTGCCTATTGGTGCTCCTCTCTGATCTCTTTCAGGCATCAATCCTGTGAAGTACTCAACAATTTTTGATAAAGGTATTTTAACACTCCCCTTGGACTGTTAATGATTGAATGTTAACGAAATTGGTCTTTCAACTAATAAGTAACATAAAACACATGAAAGTTCTTCCCAAGAGATACTCTAATTCATTGCTACACAATATTTTAGATTCAGAGAGAGAAAGCATGTCAACAGAAGATGACATGTATGTGATATAATTGATATATTCCTCCATTTCTTTCAGAATTCTATGTGGAAAGTATTAATTGTCTATAGACTAAAATAGTTATAATCCCAGGAGTGTTATTAAAAATGTAAATGTATACACTTTACGTGATTGATATAAAACACTATTGGCTTCTAAATTAGAGTTACAACCCCTATTTTTGCATGATGTGGCACAGTTAGTGTACTTAGCTACTACTTATTCTATTTTTTTTTTTTTTGGATACATTTTCTATTTCATTCTCAGCATTAATCCATGACACATGTGGCTCTTTTCTCTACTTTTACAAGCACATTATCTTTTATTCAAGAGAATTTGACAACTTATTCCTTCTTTTATAAATTTATTTATTTATTTATTTTGAGGTTTGGGTTATACTTTACAAAGCAGATTATTGTTCCATTCAAAATTTATATGCATTTTTCTTAGTTACTTTAGTTGAAATTCCCTCAATATAACAGCATTGATTCACTTCCTCTCTGGGTTCCCTGCATCGATTTGTCCTTTTTTTACGCCCTTTTCTACCTTCTGAGTTTTTGTGGGGGCAAATGCTGCCCCTTTGATCTAGTATGGTTAATTATTCTCTGAAGTACATTCCTCATGAGAGGTATGGTTCACTTTATAGACAAGACAAGTCTGTTGTTTGCCTGAAAGTGATACCCACGGATGTGTTCTAATCCAGGTTTGAAGGGTATCTGAGGCTCCCAATCTCAAAGGTTCTATTAGTCTCTGTCAAATCAATAAGTCTGGTATTTTTTATGCTTTTGAGTTTTTTTCCTATCATTTTCTCTTTTGTTCAGGATCTTCTGTAGGCCCATTAAGAGTAGCCAGTAATGGTAGCCTCACACCATTTATTTCTTCTGGTCTCTGGGTAGTGGAGGCTTTGGTTCATATGGTCCATTAGTCCTTGTGGCTAATAGTTTCTTTGTGTTTTGATTTTCTTTACCTTCTTACTCCAAAACTCCCCCTAATTGTATAATGTATTTTCTTTCACTCAAGTTAATACGTATCTATTCTGTAGTTAGTGATTTTCCCTCTCCACCCCTCCTGTCCTTGGTAACCATCAAAGCAAGTTTCTGTGCGTAAATATTTTCTAGACTTCTTATAATAGCAGTCTCATTTATCTTCCACTGTGGCTGCATTTTTAGTTATGTTTCATAGTCTATTTATGCCATAAAACAGGACCTCTAAGTTTGTCTCCATTTTTTCTTTGGTGAACTTATAGTTTTGGGTATTCCATTTAGGTATTTGATCCATCTTGAGTTAGTTTGTATGTGGTGTGAGATATAGATCTTGTTTCATTATTCTGCAAATAGATATCCTGTTTTTCCACCACCATTTGTTATATAGTCTGTCTTTTCCCCCAATAAACAAATTTTGTCCCTTTGTTGAATATCACTTGTCCATAGATGTACCCACCACTTGTCTGTCAATTTCTCATACTGGGGTTGCTTTCATGTTATTATGAGGCTGGAGACTATGCCACTGGTATTTCAAATAGTATCATGGTCATCCATGGTAAATAGGTTTCATTAGAGAGCTCTGGTAGCATAGTGGCTAAGGCACTTGACTGCTCACCAGAAGGCTGGCGGTTCAAACCCACCAGCCACTCCTCGGAAGGAAGGTTGGGCAATCCTACTTCCGTAGTGATACTGCCTCGGAAACCCAAGGAGGGGTCGCTATGAGTCGGGGCCGACTCGACGGCAAACAACAACAACAACAACTAAGACAGACTGGGAAGAAGGATGGGGCCGTCCCATCCACTCCTGAAAAAATCAGACACTGAAAACCTTATGAATAGCAATGCAGACTGTATTCTTCAATCTTCATCAGTAAGTGCTTCAAGTCATCTTCACTCTCAGCAAAAAAGACAATGTATAACACTGGGCAAGTCAGCTGCAAAAGACCTTTTTCAAGTGCTGAGGAGCAAAGATATCTCTTTGAGAACTAAGGTGTGCCTGACACAAGCCATGATATTTTCAACAGGCTCCTATGCATGTGAGAGCTGGACAATGAATAAGGAAGACCAAAGAAGAATTGATGCTTTTGAGCTGTGGTGGTGGTGAAGAATGCTGAAAGTACCAATGACTGCAAAAAGAACTAACACATCTGTCCTAGAAGAATAGCAGCCAGAATGCCCCTTGGATGAGATAATGGCCAGACTTTGTCTCACCTTCTTTGGTCATGTTATCAGAAGGGACCATTCCCTGGAGGAGGATGTCATGCTTGGTGAGGTGGAGGGCCAACTAAAGAGCGGAAGGCCCTCAATGAGATGGATTGACACAGTGGCTGCAGGTGATGGGCTCAAGTAAAGCAATCATGGTGGAGCTGACACGGGACCAGGTGTGTTTCATTCTGCTGTGCGTAGGGTCGCAATGAATCAGAGACGACTTGATGGCACCTAACAATGCAACAACAACTTACTAAAGTAAAATCAAAGTACGTAAATACCAATGTGACATGATACCATTAATGAAAATAAAATGTAAGCCAAAATTTAAGAATATCTTTATTGTAAGTCATACATGTTGGTATTTGTCAACTTTTATAAACAGTTAATAACACTTTGAAAATGCTGCATACTGAAAATGAAATTTGGGTGATACTGCCTCAGAAACCCAAGGAGGGGTCACTATGAGTCATGTCTGACTCAACAGCACATAACAATAACAAAAACAACATTTGCCTGAATTTACATCAGGCTTAGGAGAATTGATATGGAAACCTTTCTCAGGAACTTGGAATGTTTTAAATTTTCATAGCAAGATAAGACCTCTTTATTTTGTGTCTTCAAGGAAATCTGACTCTTTTTTTGAGAATTGATTAGATTTTTTTAAAATTTTTATTGTGATTTGGGTGAAATTTTACAGAGCAAATAGATTCTTTTTCCATACAGCAATTCACATACACTTTGTCTCATAACATTGATGCAGTTTCCCACAATGCAACAGCTCTCTTCCCACTTCCTCCCCATAGATACTCCTTCTCTGTGTCCTTCTTTCCCATGACCTCTTGCCCCCTAATCTGTCTTGCTGCCCATAAACAGCACTTCTACTCTCCCAAGGAGTGTATTTACCTAATTAATGTAAATGTTCAGCTCATATGCCTGTTTTTTGTTTGGCTGGAAGCCACAGTAGTGGGTTCATTTCCAGACCCGAAGGACAGCTAGGGGCCATAGTCTCAGGGTTTCCACCAGGTTCTATCAGACCAGCAAACCTGATCCCCCCCTTTTTTTTTGAGTTTTGAGTTTTGTTCCACATTGTGAAACCTGAGAATTTTTATATAGTTTTATTTTAATTTCTAACTTCATTGTGCTTCTCTGATAATGTTAATATTTATTTACTGCAGAGAGGCTAATGGGATTATACAGTAAATTATATCCAGCCCAATCCCTGGGTTAGCTGGCAACAAGAAATGGTAGCACCAGACCTCCAGTTTCCTGAGTTGGATGCCTTTTCCCATTTTTGCAATGCATGTCCTCAGTGCTCTTCCCTCTACCCTGCAGGAGAGTCTGCCAATCCTCAAGGATCAAAGGTCTCTGGGCCCTGGCATCTGGTTTTCCTACAATGGCTGTAGTAAGCATGCAGTCTGTTTATCTCCCTGTTTTCAAAATTCTACTTACAAAATCACTATCTTGCTTACTTTTGAATGGGAAAATAAAGCTGGAGCAATGTTATACTGAAGTCCTCCTGCAGTGATTCTAACTGCTCTTATGACATAGCACATCTTTCTGCAAAATACTAGAAGAATAAGGGGCTCCTCCACTTGTCAACCTCCCCAAGAGTACAGTTTGTACTGTTTGATAAATGCTGGTAGTAACTAGAGCCCCTTTCATGAGAGTCAATTTCTATTATATCCTTTTCTACATTCAGCTCTTTTAACCCTCCTTTCTAGGAGCTCAGATGGTGTATTGCCTAAGGCATTTGACTGCTAACCAGAAGGTTGGTGATTCAAACCCACCAGCCACTCCATGGAAGGAAGACCGGGCAATCTACTTCTGTGAAGATTTACCACCTCAGAAACCCATTGGGGGTTGCTATGAGTTGGAATCAACTCGATGGCAGTGGGTTTGGGTTTTCTTTAGTTTTTCTTACAGACATTAAAAGGACACTGAATTGAATTACTGAATTGAAATACTGTTAATATAAGATCTCTGGTGGTATAGTGATTATGGCCTTAACAATAAAAATACTTATTTCATTTTGAATATTTAAATATAACTAAAACCAAAACCACACTTGTTGACATTTACTCAGGTCCAACTCAGTGATCCTACACGATAGAGTAGAACTGCCACCACAGGGTTTCTAGGGCTTTATATCTTTATGGAAGCAGATTGCCACATCTTTTTCCCACAGATAGGCTGGCAGGTTCAAGACATCAATCTTTCAGTTAACAGCTGAGTGTTTTAACCATCGAGCCACCAGGGATCCTTTATTTTCAATAAACTAGTATCCACAAACTTTTAGCAGCTTCTTTCACTATTGAGCAAAAGCTACAAAAATTTAAAGTGCAATGCGTGTTTAATAAATAAGTCTGCCTGATAATAAGTCTACTAGTTGTGTTCTCCTATGCACTTTTTCAAATTACATCAAATTATGCTGCTGAGGAAGGTTGGGCAATCTACTTCCGTAGTGATACCGCCTCAGAAACCCAAGGAGGGGTCACCATGAGTTGGGACCAACCTGAAGGCACATAACAACAACAACATGCTGCTGAGAAAAAAAGAAGATTGTTACTTCTATGATATTACTAATAGTATCATGTATTGTCTACTTACTATAACACAGGCATTTCAAGTTTCTTTACATATATTAAATAATTTACTTTTGTTTTAGTAAACCCCTGAAGTAAATATCATTTTTCACTTAATTGTCAATAATTTAAAAATCAATCAAAGCCAAGTCTTTATGGTTTCACACAAAAATGAGTCCTTTTTAATGACTCTTGTTGGAACTAAGCCCACCACCATGCCAGATAATGTTTTGACAATATTTAAATTGAAGTTTTATTTCCATCAGAGAACAATGGTCCCCTACTAAAGTTGAATACTGACAAAAGTCATGTACATGTCACAAGAGTGAGAGACACTAGGTTGACGGAACTTACCTGAATATGGGTATCAGAAAGATATTTTTTCCATTAAAGATTTAAGAATTTAAATTTGATTTCTAAATATGAAAGAGGAAATTATTAATACTGAGTAAATCAAGACATTGATTGTGGACAGTGATCCTGAAAGGGACTGTGGAGATGAAAAAGTTACATAATGTAAATTGAGAGCAAATAATTGCTCTTCATGGGAATGTTATATATTAAAAGTGAAGAATTTACTAATAAAAAACGAATACTGCAAGATAAAAGTATACTGAGTATAATTCATATAAATAAATTTTTCAGAGTCCAAAACCAAACCAAACACACTGCTGTCGAGTCAGATCTAACTCATAGGGACCCCTCCTTGAGTTTCTGAGGCAGTATTTCCACAAAGTAGATTGTCCAGTCCTTCTTTTGAGGACTGGCTGGTGGGTTTGAAAAGCCAGCCTTCTGGTTAGCAGTCAAATGCCTTAGGCACTATGCCATGCCAAAAAACATCCCAAACCCTGCCATCGAGTTGGATCCGATTCATAGCGAGCCCTCCTTGGGTTTCCAAGGCCGTATCACTGTGGAAGTAGATTGCCCAAACTTCCTTCCAAGGAGTGGCTGGTGTGTTTGAACCACCAAGCTTCTGGTTTGCAGTCACATGCCTTAGGCACTATGCCACCAGAGCTCCAGTCAGAGGTATGCATTTTCTCAGTAACAAGGAAAAGAAAGGATAAAAAAGCTTCTTAAATTTCAATTTATGAAAGTATGTACAGAGAGACAGCTCAGGGGGCAGGAGTACGTGGAGGGATGGACACAGGCAAAAGGTAACTATAGGGAGGAAGTGGGAGGGGAGCTGTTGCATTGGCGTAAATTGTAATCAATGCCATGAGACAAAGTGTATGTGAACTGCTGTATGGAAAGTGAATTTGCTCTGTAAATTTTCACCCAAATAACAATTAAAAAAAAAAAAAAGTTACATACAGTGTTCTGTGCTGGATGAGACTGCACCCACTGTTTTCTGAACATAAGTCGGGTCTGTTTCTTATTTCTGAAATGAGGCCAGACCACATTACAAGTAGGTAGTCATGAAACTCTTCCCACAGGGCTTGTTGAGACTCTTCTAGATGTTTATTTGTAGACATAGATCGTATTTTCATAATTTATTCATTTTCATTGCTCTAATTTTTTAGCAACATTTCCATCATGTATCCTCTTAATTAATACATTTTAAATTAACATTACATGTGGCAATTTATTCATTCACTTCTTCCTAGCCCACCATCTACACTAAACCAAAACCCACTGCCACTGACTTGATTCTAATTCACAGTGACCCTATGAGACAGAGTAGAACTGCCTCAAAGATTTTCCAAGTCTGTAAATTTTTGCAGAAGTAGTCACATCTTTCTCCACAAAGTGGCTGGTGAATTCGAACCAGTGACCTTTTGGTTAACAGTCAAGTGCTTTAACCAATGGATCCCCAAAGCTCTGTAACATCTATACTACAAGATACTGTATTTGACTCAACTCTGCCTCTGCAACAGCTGTAACTAGATGTGAACGTCCTTTGTCATAGTCTTTTGTGATATTAAAAGCATTCTAGTGCCAGAAATTTATTGAGGAATTAACAGGTTAAACACATGATCAGGATCAACTTGGAAGTGACTGGACAGCTGAGGATGTAGTTCTTTAATCAGAGCAGCTTCTTCTTTGGCCAAGTTTGCAGGCACTCATCTGCTGTTGGACTCTGCTCAGCCTGGCCTCTTGTTCTCAGCCTTGGATTTCACATTCAGCCTCCACCCAGCTTGGGGTTGACCTCTGCCTTTCACAGGCAATGTTACAATTCTTTTACTCTGCAAATAAGTGTCTGGCAGTATCCACCTCTGCCAGGTAGCCTCCTGTCAGAAGGTGCTCAATCACTTTGGGCCACTACATCTACTGAAGCCACCTCTCTCCAAGGGGCCAGGAAGCCAACTGCACTATCTCACACTGGCCTCCTGACTCTCTGCTGCCTTCAGATGTTTTTCGCTCGACTCTGCCGTGCTTGTCACTGCTTCATATCAGCTTTTGTTGCCGCAGCACCGTATCTTGTGGTCTTCGGTATCACCATATCTTCTCTCTCTCTGTGTCTCCATAAAACTTCTGTCAAAGAAGCTGGTTATACAGCAAATTCCTTATCAATTTCATGGTGTACCCCCTCCACCCAGCAAGAACAAAAACTTCTCAATTCCCTTCACCTTTTCCATGTATCTTATCTGCATAGTCCCACCTCCACAGGGATCACTCCACCATAGTTGCCTTAGCAATTTATCTAATCCCATTGGTGGGCCGCAGGCTTTTTAATTGTGCAGTCATACCTCATCATCTTATGGGAGTTATAAAACCATGGCTAAAAGAGCTATATAAACACAATTCATTCCCCTGGAGTTTACCATTCTGGTAATATTATATTTTTACTGAAGATAAATTGAAAACTTAAAGCATCAAATTTTTGTGCTGTATAAAACCAGCTAACAATCTTAATACATGTTTTATGACTGATATCAAAATATGGAGAGTTAATAGACATGCACAACTTTCTTTACCTAAACTTCATGTAATAAAAAAATATATTTATGTCCATTATATAGATATATAGCGATATGAAGACTTTTCTCCTTTTTATTTTTTAATTTGGTACTTGCAAAGTATCTATTATGTAAGTTTAGTAGTTTTTTTAATAGTGATTTTCAGTTATATTAAAAATTATAATATAAATGCTTTCCAGATGACTTTCCATACAATAATAATTTAAAGTGTTTGACACATGTCTAGGGTTATTGAGTCAATCTAAAATTTATAGTCTATCTATGAATATCAATAATAATTTTAAATAGAATTATAAAATATTTAAGTTCTTTAACTTCTCTGAAAGTCTCATTGGAATTTAGAATAAATTATTTGAAAGGATAGGAGTTAAATTGGAATGAGTCAAGAATATCAAATATACATGTAGCCATGATTTGAATTTTTCCATTAGGGTTCAAAGTGAACAGAGAATGTATGTAATCCTTTTCAAATTATGTATTCATTTTCAAATTGTTTCTTGGGCAAACCACTTTGGGGAAAAAAAAAAATATATATGTATATATACACACACACTGTAAATCTCCTTAAATCTGTGGCTGTATAAGCAATCTCTTTTGTCTTCCTCAGAGCATAACAGAGTTGTTTAGGCATTGCTAATGTCTCCATTTTAATTTACTACCTTTGCAGATGTGCAGTGTTTATATATGATACTTCTTTTAATTTTCAATTCATACAACTAAATCATATAACAATGTCTAGGCATAAGAAAAACCCACCAGCCACTCCTCAGAAGGAAGGTTGGGCATTCTACTTCCATAGTGATACCTCCTCGGAAACCCAAGGAGGGGTCGCTATGAGTCGGCTCTGACTGGACTGCCGTGAGTTTGGTTTAGTTTAATGCATGATTAAATATCTTTATTTCAAAAGTGTACATTAAATGTTACATGTTTCCAAATCAGGAAAGGACATCTTTCAAAGGAAACAATAAATGGAAACAGAATCACAGAAGCCAGAAGACAGTGTAAGAACATTCACAGAACTTTGAGAAAAAGGCATGCAAATGCTTGACATCTAAACATAATATCATTCACACATGAAAGAGAAAGGAAAGCAGATCTAGACATATAAGTATATTATACGTACTACAGACATTTTAATTTCACCATACTCAACGAACAAGATAGATTGACACAGTGGCTGTAACATGGGCTCAGGTATAGCAAGAACCACGAGGCTGGTACAGAACAGGGCAGCGTTTCATTCTGTTGTACACAGGGTAACTATGAGTTGCAGCTGACCGGAGGGCACCTAATAACAACAACGTACTGATAAAAATAATAAACAAAATGCGATACCATGTATGCATGGTGCAAAAGCATGCACAATCAAATATGTTAATTAGGAAAATAAATATATGGGATAAAATTAAAAGTAAAGGAAAATTAAGAATATTACAACATGTATGTTAGTGTTAAAGTCTGAAAGGCAAAAGTAGAGGATGGTGAAGGCCCACTACAGTTTTCTGAAGGGAAAGGAGAAGTAGCAACAATTGTGCAATACATCCGGTTTAGAGATATTAGGGAGCATCACAATATTCAAAGTCCCTGGGTCCTGCAACCAAAAGACTGGAGAGTTGAGTCCACTGAGAGGCATTTCACAAGAAAGATTTGGCAACCTCATTCCAAAAGAATCAACCATTGTTAACCCTATAAAGCACAGTTCTACTTTAACGTATGTGGGATCACCGTGAGGGGAAGTTGTCTCCTTGACAACTCATTTGGATCATTCTTTGTTTTGTTTTGTTTTTTGGTTTTGTTTTGCTTTTCACAAAATCTAGCACTAAGTTCTTGTTGGCATAATTGAGGATGAGAGCACAGCATAATTAGGTTTATATTTTCCTCCCCGTATCACTATCTAAGAAAGCTCTTCTAGTGCTGTAGGTAAAGCATTGGGCTCCTAACCAAAAGGTTGGCAGTTCGAACCCATCAGCCACTCTCAGGGAGTGAGATGGGGCAGTCTGCTTCTGTAAAGATTTACAGCCTTGGAAACCATATGGGGCAGTTCTTTTCTGTCATAGTGTGTCACTGCTAGTCAGAATCAACTCAATGACAGTGGGTATATCACTAGTTAAAGATTTCCTAGAATAGTGACAAAAAATCACAATAGATTTTAAATTATAATTATTATAATTACCACATTGTGATACTTTTAAATAAAGGATTTGTTATATTGTCAGTGATATATAGTCTAATTTTCCTTTATTTCTTTGTTCATATTATGTATAGGTGAAAAGGTCACTCTCATAGTTGTTTGCTTAAGTTATAGTAATTTTTTTAATGTAATCTGCGAAGTATGCTTCCTGCTATGCAGGAGTAGTATTTGCAACATTGCTTGTGCTTAAAGCATATTTTTATTTTCAAACATAATTTCTATATTTGTGTTTATGTATTATTATGGATTAAATTGTATACCCCAAAAAGGGGAGAAGACTTAACATTGCTACCTATGAATGTAACCTTCAATGGAAATGGCTTTGACAACTTCAACAAGTTAGTTAGTATGAGGTCATTAGGGTGGGCCATATTCCAGTGGACTTCTGCCTTTGAAAAAAGGGGAGAAGAGGTACAGACACATGGACAGAATGTCATGTAACAACAGAGAAGTTATTGGAATGATTCCAAGGAACACCAAGGACTGTCAGCAACACCAGAAGCTAAGAGAAGACATGGAACAAATTCTCTCTTAGACCCTTCAGAGAGAGCACGGCCAATAGACACCTTGAATTCAGACTCCTAGCCTACAGGGATGTAAGAGAATAAATGTCAGCAGTATTGAATCACCCATTTGTGGTAATTTGTTACATCAATACCAGGAAATGAACACACGTACTTTTGTTCTTGTACTACATTATTACTCGAGTCTTATTACATTTTAGTGTCTGAGACAGCTTAATTATTAAAGCATTATGATGGGACCAATTCTTAAAACATTTACATATTCTACATATGAGCTAAAGAAAATTACGTGGCTCTTATAATGTAAAATTTAACAATGCACACCACTTTAATATGTCTATCTGCATATATTTCTGTTTCTGTATAAATAATTCTAAAGTTCATGCATTGAGTTCACTATTTTTAATAACTTTAGCAGACTTAGCACAAAATATCTGTTCTTGCTGTTATCAGATACTCACTTAGGAGCATGCCTCAGGTTTGTGTACATGTTTGTAATAATATTTACCTTTGTTGCTTTTAACTCTTGTGCTCTTCCCAGGTGTTTAGATTGCAGCCAAGAAAGGTAACCCAAAACCATATTTTCATGAAGTGCCATACATACCCATGGTCTCTGACTTCAGTAACCCACATAAGTTTGGTGGCTTGCTTTATTGTTAGCATATCCACAAGCACATGGTACCCATATCTTCTTTGACAGTATCATTCAGAGGTTATTAAAAAAATAATAAAAAATAAAAAAGCCACTGCCCTTGAGTCGATTCCAATTCACAGTGATCCCCTTTTGGTTTTCAAGGTGGTAAATCTTTGCAGTGGATTGTCCAGTCTTCCTTCTGTGGAGTGGCTGGTAGATTTGACCCGTCAAACTTCTGGTTAGCAGTCAAATGCCTTAGGCACTGCATCATAAAGGAATTATATCTACATGCTGCCAATTCAAGTTGAAAGAAATTCTCCTTGCTGGCACCTTCTCTTCACCTCTGATGCCATGCCTCCCAGTTCCTCCACAATCACCCACATGTGCCTAATTGAGTAGTGGGCTGGGCACATATTGTCCTGTGCTAATTAAGGCCATTAGCGTGGGTCAGAGACCCTTGTGCTTTCCATCCTATTTCTCTTTATCCCAGAACAGTGCCAAATTCATAGTGGAAGTGACCAGAACATAAAAAGAAATTATGGGTAATTTCTATACTCTACACATGTGTTCCCACCACTCACCTGTAGTTTGTCATACCATGGTGGCTTGCATGTGCTGTGAGTCTGGACGCTATGGAACTGTTCATGCTAACAGGGTCATCCATGGTGGACAGATTTCAGTGGAGCTTCCAGACTAAAGAAAGACTCAAAAGGAGGGGCATCAACTTCTCAAAAAACTGACCAGTGAAACATTGTCTGATATAGTACCAGAAAACATTATGAATAGCCCTGAAACATTGTTCAATATAGGGGCACAAGATGAGCCCCTCAGGTCAGAAGGTACTCAAAATATGACAGAGGAAGAAGTGCCTCCTCAAAGTAGAGTCAACCTTAATGGTGTGGATGGAGTAAAACTTTCAGGACCTCCATTAGCTGATGTGTCATGACTCAAAATACGAAGAAACAGCTGCAAACATCCATTAATAATCAGAACATGTACAAAATATGGGGAGCTCTGGTAGCACAGTGGCTAAGGCACTTGACTGCTAACCAGAACGCTGGTGGTTCAAACCCACCAGCCACTCCTCAGAAGGAAGATGGAGCAATCTACGTCCGTAGTGATACTGCCTCGGAAACCCAAGGAGGGGTCGCTATCAGTCGGGTCCGACTTGACAGCACATAACAACAACAACGTACAAAATATGAGTCTAAAAAAATGGAAGTTGTCAAAAATGAAATGAACACATACATGTTGATATATTGGTGGTGTAGTGTCTAAGGCATTTGACCGCTAAATGGAAGACTGATGGTTCAAACCCACCAACCACTCCTCGGAAGAAAGGTTGGGCAACCTACTTCCGTAGTGATACCTCCTCCGAAACCCAAGGAGGGGTTGCTATGAGTCAGATCCGACTCAATGGCAGTGAGTTTGGTTTTTGTTTTGGAGGTATTAGTGAGCAAAAAGTGACTAGTTTGGGCCATTTTGAATCAAACAACCATATAATCTACTACACTAGGAAAGACAAATTGAAGAGGAATGGTGTTACATTCATTGTAACAAAAAAAAAGTTTCAATATCTATACTGAAATATCTTATCTGTCAGTGACAGGATAATATCTATATGCCTACAAGGAATACCATCTGCATCATGAAACAAGGGATATCGTTGCTGATTTTAGATGGATCTGGGCTGAATGCAAAGAATACCCAAATGATGCTTATTTGTGTTTTATTGACTATGCAAAGACATTTTACTGTGTGGATAATAACAAGTTATGGATAACATTGAGAAGAATGGGATTTCCGGAACACTTAATTATGCTCTTGAGGAACCTGTACATAGACCAGGAAGCTGTCATTCAAACAGAAAAAGGGGATACTGCATGGTTAAAAATCAAGAAGGAAGTGTGTCAGGGTTGTATCCTTTCATCATACTTATTCAATCTGCATGCTGAGCAAATAGTCCAAGAAGATGAACTATATGAAGAAGAATGTGGCATCAGGATTGGAGGAAGACTCATTAACAATCTGTGGCATACAGATTATACAACCTAGCTTGCTGACAGTGAAGATGGCTTGAAGCACTCACTGATGAAAATTAAAGACTATAGTCTTCAGTATGGATTACACTTCAACATAAAGAAAATGAAAATTCTCACAGCTGGACCAGTAAGCAGCATCATGATAAATGGAGAAAAGATTGACGTTGTTAAAGACTTCATATTACTTAGTTCTGCAATCAATACCAATGGAAGCAGCAGTCAAGAAATCAGATGATGTGTTGTACTGGGAAAATCTGTTGCAAAAGACCTTTTTCAAGTGCTGAAGAGCAAAGATGTCTCTTTGAAGACTAAGTTGCACCTAACCCAAGCCATGTTATTTTCAATCACCTTATATGCATGTGAAAACTGGAAGATGAAAAAGGAGGACTGAAGAAGGATTGATGCTTTTGAATTGAGATGTTGGCAAAGAATATTGAAAGTATCATGGACTGATGCAAGAACTAACAAATCTGCCCTGGAGGAAGTGCAGCTAGAATGCTCCTTGGAAGTGAGAATGGCTAAACTTCATTTCATCTGTTTTGGTCATGTTGTCAGAAGGGACTATTCCTTGGTGAAAGACATCATGCTTGGTAAAGTGGTGGGTCAGCAAAAAAGGGGAAGTTCCTTAGTGGGATGGATTGACACAGTGGCTTCAACAAGGGGTTCATGTATAGCAAGGATTGTGAGGCTGCCACAGGACCAGGCAGTGTTTTGTTCTGTTGTACGTAGGGTCACTATGAGTCAGATCTGACTCAACAGCAGAACAACAACAACAAAACAGGAAAAAGAACTGATGCCTCTGAATTGAGATGTTGGCAGAGAATACTGAAAACACCATGGACTGCAAGAAGAGCGAACACAGCTGTTCTGGAAGAAGTAAAGGTGGAATGCTCCTTGGAAATGAGAAAGGCCAGACTTTGCCTTACCTTCTTTGGTCATGTTTTCAGAGGTGCTAGTCCCTAGAGAAGGATACCATGATTGGTTAAGCAAAGAATGAGCAAAACAGGGAAAGACCTTCCATCAGATGGATTAACACAGTGACTGTAGCGATGGGATCAAGCATAGAGAGGACTTTGAGGATGGCACAGACTGGGCAATGTTTTGTTCTGTTAAACATAGGGTAGCTATGAGTCAGAGCTGACTCAGTGGCACCTAAGAACAACAAAAACAAGACAAGAAAGAGAGTCCTGAGGGGAGGAGGAGTAGTTGATGTTAGAGATGATGGAGTCTTAACAGAAGTTTGGAAAATTTGTAGTTTTGGGACATCTTTAATCTCTGCCTCATAGAAATTAGCCTTGAGCTAATCATTCTAAAAGAATTTATTAATGCACCATGTTCATTAGTAGAAGCAATTAAAACTAAGAGGTATTTTCTATCTATGGCCAAGACAAAATGTGAAAGAAATACACTTTAAGGAATAGAATCTTGACATAGCTGTCTTGTATAAAGTGAGCCCAAGAAATATTGTTCATGACAAGGATGTTATAAAGACAAATGCTTGAAAGACTCTGGTAGCTGACCTTATCTAAGTTTTCCCAGACCACTTAAAAGATTTTTGTTTAACACTCTGCTTCTGGGAAATGAGATCTTGGTGCCAAGATGGTTTTCACAAATTCCTGAGATATATGGTGAAAGTTGTTTAAACATCTACCAGTGATGTTTTATGATCCCACCTTAAGGATATATATAACTATGAAACTATTGTAATTAGTTCCTGAAATCAATCACTGTAATCCTCCATACTCAATTATCCAATTGCAGCCCATTCCCTATTCTAACCCATGCTACTTGTGACCTCAACCAAAGACTAATCAATCAAATGCCTGTATTATTATTTCTTTGGTCCCTGGACAATAGCTGTCTTTGTTAGAAGATCTTTAGTTAGAGCTATCAGGTCTTACTTATACAGGCTGGTGTCTCCATGCATTCAAATGTACCTTTGTTCTTCCCTTTTTTTTTTTTTCTTTTTCTTTTTTTGAGTAAATCTTACTCTCATTTTAAGAACTGAGTTTTATTTGTTTTTCTTCTTCTTCCTAATTTTTGCTCTGACAATTGTTCCTGTTATTTGCTGCCACATCCATTTTGACTCAAGATGACCTCATGTGTGCAGAGTAGAACTGCTCCATAGGGTTTTCAAGGTTGTGACATTTTGAGGAACCTCTGGGTGGTATGAAGCCACCAAATTCAGCTAGTAGTTGAGAACTTAACCATTTTTGCCACCTATGGACTCCATATGTATACAAACAGTAAAAACAAAAGTATTTCCACCATCCTAGAAAATTCCCAGTACCCTTCGTCCAGTCAGTTGTCGATTTTTGTCTTTGCACTTTCTAATTTTATCACAAGAGAGAAAGCAACAGTGCATTAAAAAAGAAAGAAAGAAAAAGAAAAGCCAGATAGCAAAGCGTGTAAGCAATAAGAAATGTGGGCCACATATTTCTTTCTTGTATACTCTTCTTTATGTCTTTTACAGTCCTTCAGTAATGTATGAGACATTCTTAACTCAGCGACTATCCAAAACCAAGGCACAGAATTGGTCTAAGATTATAGTTTGCCATAAATTAGTTTGTATGTCTTAGAACTTCATATAAGTGGGATAATACAGTATGTACTCTATTGTTTCTTGTTTCTCAACTCAAAATATTGTTTTCAACAATCATCCATTTTCTTGCACACACCAGAATTTCATTACTTTTATTGGTTAGTGCTATATCATTAAATACTTCACGCTACAATTGTTTAACCCATTCTCCAGCTGGTGCACAGGTTACCTGTATGTTTATACTATCTAATTAAAAAAAGAAGCAAAATAAAAATGTAGCCATTCTGTTCTCCAAGAAACAAAGTGACTGCAGTATTTTACACTATACTAGCAAGGTTTTTTTTCTTCTTTTTTTTTTTTTTTGCAAAAGTCCTTAGGTGGACATATGTCAACAAATGCCATGACTATCAAATCAAATTTTTCTTTAATACTTAACCAGATAATCAATCAAACCATGAATAGAAGCCATAATAATAACATAAAGCTCTGGATGTGCAAGGATTTCCACTAATGCATCCTGATGATAACATCTGTAAACTCTCAGATTTCCTGTGGCCACACTGAGACTAATTTAGTGAAGTCACAGGATGATGCTCCTTGGCACCAGATGCTCTTACCGTGGCTGTAAGGGGGAGAGTTGTAGTTGAAACTGTCAATAAGAAGCTGTACAAGGGGAAGAGAATGGGGAGGAGGGAACATACTCATGAGCACAGTTTTCTAGAATTTATAACATGCAACATATTTGTGGCTGTATCTTTTTAGAGGGCAGATTCACTGAAAATGTCAGTCTCATGTCTAGAGAAAGGATACTGAATATCCAAATAAATGGTATGGCCTATTTCATGTGCCAATTTTATATTTTGCTTGTTTGATGGTCTCCCACATCTCCTGTCCCTTCAAAAAATCCTTATCAAAGTTCTTTCACACTTTCATCACCATTAGGACTCTCCTATACAATGCTAAGGGATCATCTATTGAAAGACTCCACCCCAAATGCACTAGAGTGAGTTTTGCTACTCAAAATATGATAAATGAATCAATCAGTATTGTTAAAACTTAAAATCAGGTCCCATCCCAGACCAACTGAACCTGAATCTATATTTTGACAAGATTCCAATATGATTCACATGCATGTTAAATTTCATTAAGCAATTTGCTAGAATATTCACAAATGTGCACAAATAATCCCCACAGCAAAATAGCTCACATATTCCAGGGCTTTATTTAGGACCTATGTAATCTCAGGATATGTATGTGAGAAAGATGGGGGCAAGCAGGTTCTGTTCATTTTTATATAACTTACTCATCTATCTCACTAAAATTACATCATCCTGACATAATTAATGAAGCCTGACTACAAAATTTGTACTAGGTCCAAAGATTATTAAAAATAACCTCTTGAACAAAATTAAATGTTATTTTCATTTTCCACTTCAGTTTGCACCTAAACCAGGACAACAAAAGAAAATGCCTTCGGTATGTATACAAGATGATACAAGTAAATAAGTAAGCCCACAGCCTCATGCCTCTCTTATTTAAATAAGTGTCATACATTTGGAGTGGAGTTAAAAATGTTAGATGAAATCACCTAGTAAACAATCATCTATGGTCTTTATTCTGCCAGGATGTGTACCCTTCATGAGAAGTCTCTAGGAGATGAAAGCATCAGGGTTGCATCATCTCACCATACGCATTCAATCTACATGCTGAGCAAATAATCTGAGAAGCTCTACTATATGAAGAAGAACACAGCATCAGGATTGGTGGAAGACTCAATAACAAACTGTGGTGTGCAGATGACACAATTTTCCTTGCTGAAAGTGAAGATGACTTGAGTGAACTTTAACAACTACAGTCTGCATTATGCATTACACCTCAGCATAAGAAAAATAAAAATCCACACAAATAGACCAGTAAACAACATCACTATAAATGGAAAAAAATTGAAGTTGTCCAAGGTTTCATTTTACTTGGATCCACAATCAACACCAATGGAATCAGGAGTCAAAAAATCAGATGTTTTATTATACTGGACAAATCTGCTGCAAAAGATCTCTTTAAAAGACTGAAGAGCAAAGGTGTGCCTAACTCAAGCCATGATATTTTCAAGCACCTCATATGCATGTGAGAGCTGGACAATGAATAAGGAAGACTGAAGAAGAGTTGATGCCTTTGAATTATTGTGTTGGTGAAGAATACTGAAAATACCACGGACTGCCTGAAGAATGAACAAATCTGTCCTGAAAGAAGTGCAGCCAGAATGCTCCTTGGAAGCAAGAATGGGCAGATTTCATCTTACCTACTTTGGTCATGTTGTCATGCTTGGTGAAGTGGATGGTCAAAAAATGGGGAAGACCCTCAACAACATGGATTGACACAGTGATTTCATCAATGAGTTTGGGTATATCAAGGATTATGAGGATGGCACACCACTGGGCAATGTTTCAGTCTGTTGTACACAGGGTCGCTATGAATCTGAGTTGTCTTGATCTCACCTAACCATAGTGACAACAGAAGATGCAATGCAAACCATCACTTACAGTAAATGAGCTATTTGAGTCATAAAATTTCCATTTTCACTCCTCATAATTACATAATTCAAACATTTTTCAGTAGGTTATGTTCTGTAAATCAATGACTCGAGGTTTGTTTATCATAAGAAATTATATGCCAACAAATTATCCATTGTTAAAAGAGTCCTTTGACAAGGAAGGAATCTTTCAACTTTTGGGAATACTTGACATGAAAATTAATATATTCAGATTAGTAATATTTGATGGGGTTATGTGTTCTATTTTTTCCATATTCCTCTCTTGCCCACGTCTCTGGGATAGAAACCAGGAGCAGCTATGAACTCTTTCTTTCTTAACCTGATATCTTACTGAATCCTCAGACATGCATGTGGCCCAGCTAAGACCTACCATCTACTAAAGCACAATAATAACCATGCTTACAAATGCAGGCCTATTGATTTTTTATGAGGAAGAGATGCAATGAGTTAGTCTCACTCCTTTTTTTGTATTGTGACAAATGTATCCTATACTAATTTATTCAATCATGCTTCTCCCAATGCTTCTTTCACCAAAAATATATATTTTAAAGACTATTGTCTGAGAATCTAAGGGTTTGCATGTGCTCATGGGACTATACAGCTAAAAGACATATAGAGTTGGGGCTTTTCTATTTGATTACCGTATTTTCACCACTTGTGTTAAGCTTTCTTAGACATCTGAGTGTTACAATGCCTGACATTGACAGGCACAATAGAACACTTCTTTTATAGTGAGTTCTAGCACCTGCTGTGACTTTTCAGCTTAGCCAATAATTGCATCACCACCTGTTGTTGCCCTTTTTGATCATGTTGACATGAGATGGGGCTTAAGAATACTAAGAATTGCAAACTGTGAGAACTTTCTAAAAAAATGCTAAAAAATTTCTTTTATTATTATAGAGTACATATCAAATATACATCACTGATTTAGAATTAATTTTTCCAAGATGCTAATTTTAAAGGTTAATTTGAAATGAGAGAGAGAAAATAATTAATCTATTTACATAGATCAATTATCTTGCAGTATATTCAGTCTCCCAATTGAACTATCAAAGAATTCTTTGTTGGCAGTCCTGAGTTTCTAAACTTTAGAGCCAAAATATGTCATAGCTGGATGTGCTATTCTCACCCATTCCCTAAAAAAAAAAAAAAAATAAGACTGATAAATTGAATGGAGCTGTTATAGACTGAATTGTATCCCCCCAAAAATGTGTCAATTTGACTTAGAGACCTTCTAAAGAATAGATTTGATGCACTGAACAACAAAGACTGAAAACCAGAGGATTTGGGGATGACATGAAAAATCAGTGAAGAAAGCAAATGTCATTAAAAAGACTGGAAAGGAAGCAAAGACCAAAATAGACATTAGAAGAGACTCTGAAACTTGCTCTTGAATGGAGAGTAGCTAAGCAAATGGAAGAAATGACAAGATAAAAGAGCTGAACAGAAGATTTCAAAGAGCAGCTTGAGAAAACAAAGTAATTTATTATAGTGGAATGTGCAAAGACTTAGAATTAGAAAACCAAAAGAGAAGAACACACTGGGTATTACTCAAGCTAAATGAATTGAAAAAAAAAAAAAATTCAAGCCTTGAGTTGCAATATTGAAAGATTCTGTGGGTAAAATATTAACGAAACAGAAAACATCAAATAGATGGAAGGAATACACAGAATCATTGTATCAAAAAAAAAAAAAAAGGTCGATGTTCATTGATTTCAGGAGGTGGCATATGATCAAGAACCAATGGTATTGAAGGAAGAAATCAAAGCTGCACTGAAGAAATGGGCAAAAAACAAGGTTTCGGGAATTGACAGACTACTACCCATTGAGATGTTTCAACAAATGGATGTCATGCTAGAGGCATTCACTCATCTATGCCAAGAATTTGTAAGACAGCTACCTGGCCAACTGACTGGAAGAGATCCATATCTGTACACATTCCAAAGAAAGTTGATCCCACAGAATGTGGAAATTATTGAACAATATCAATAATATCACATACAAGTAATATCTTGATGAAGGTAATTCAAAAATGGTTGCAGCAGCATATTGAAAGGGAACTTCCAGAAATGCAAGTTGGATTCAGAAGAGGATGTGGAATGAGGGCTATCACTGCTGATGTCAGATCAATCTTGGTTGAAATCTAATAATACAAGAAAGACATTCATTTGTGTTTTAATGCCTATGCAAAAACATTAAACTGTGTGGATCATAATAAATTATGGATAACATTGAGAAGAATGGGAATTCTAGAACACTTAATTGTGCTCATTAGTAACCTATGCATAGACCAGGAAGCTGCCATTCAAACAGAACAAGAGGATGCTGCCTGGTTTAAAATCAGGAAGGGAGAGTGTCAAGGTTGTATCATTTCACCATACTTATTCAGTCTGTATGTTGAGCAAATAATCTGAGAAGCTGGACTATATGAAGAAGAGCATAGCATCAGAATTGGAGACAAACTCATTAACAACCTATGATACGCAGATGACCTTTCTTGCTGAAAGTGAACGACATGAAGCCCTTACTGATGAAGATTAAAGACTACTGTTAGCATTATGGATCACATCTCAATATAAAGAAAATAAAAATCCACACAACTGGACCAGTAAGCAGCATCATGAAAAATGGAAAAAAAAAATTGAAGTTGTCAAAGATTTTATATTACTTGGCTTCACAATCAACATCAATGGAAGCAACAGTCAAGAAATCAGATGTTGTATTGCACTGGGAAAATCTGCTTCAAAAGACTTCATAACTATAAAACTCATCAAAGATAAAATGGGGAAAAATCTGGGGTCCCTACTTTATGGCATAAACAGACTATCAAGCATAACCAAGAATACATAGGAGATAGAAGAGAAGGTGGATGACTGGGACATTTTAAAAATTAAATTCTTATGTGCATCAAAAAGCTTCATCAAAAGGGTAAAAAGAGAACCTACAGATTGGGAGAAAATATTTTCTTATGACATATCTGATAAAGGACTTATCTCCAAAATCTATAGAAAACTTCAATATATCAACAACACCAAAAAGACAAATCACCCAATTCATGAATGGGCAAAAGACTTGAATAGACACTTCAGCAAAGAAGATATACTGCCAGCCAACAAACACAAGGGAAATTGCTCACGATCATTAGTCATTAGAGAGACACAAGTCAAAATAACAATGAGATATCATCTCTCCCCAGCAATAACAGCAAAGTTCAATAGGACAGAAAATAACAAATGCTGGCAAGATTGCAGAGAGATTGGAACTCTTGTGCACTGCTGGTGGTATTGTAACATGGTACAACCATTTTGGCATATAGTATGGCATTTCCTTAAAAATATGAAAATAGAAATATCATTTGACCCAGCAATTCCATTACTAGGAATATATCCTAAAGAGGTGAGAGGCAGCACACAAACAGACCTATGTTTATCACAGCACAGTTCACTATAGCAAAGAGATGGAAATACCTTCATGTCCATCAAAGGGTGAGTGGATAACCAAATTATGGTATACACGCACAATGGAATGCTATGCTACATTAAAGAACAACAAGAGATACACGAATCATCTCACAATGTGGATGAGCTTGGAGGACATTATGCTGAGTGAAATAAGTCAATTGCAGAAGGACAAATACTATAAATACTGTATAAGCCCATTACTGTAAAAAGACAAAGAAGAGTTTGCTTGGGAAAGGGAACTCACTTTCTAGGTTACCGGGGTGGGGAGGGAAGAGAAAGGATTAATTCTGGGCTAGTTGGGGCCCACACACTGACATGGATAAGGGGAGGGATGTATGGAAAAATTCTGTGACCACCATGATAACATTAAGAAAAGGGAGGACACCAAATTGTGCACATCGGAGATAGACAACAGATGTTAATACCAACCATTGTGTCCACAATACTACATTACCATTAACACCAAACACCAGGCTACAGATAAACACATGAACACCTAAGAAGATCAGATGGGGGTCAGTGAACAAGAGTATACCCTCGACCAAGGATAGATTCAGCAGAGACTAATCTTGCACATATAACAGTGATACAAAATACATGCAACCCTTATAGAAACAATAGAAGACAGACACACAGTAATCCTTCACAGACACCCAGACACGCTGGTAGAGAGATTCAACAGGTCTACCATCTGAGGACTATAGTACTGGGGGACACCAGACTCAATTGGCACAACAAAATACATAAAAGCTTTGTTCCTCATCCTACATTGATGAGTAGTGCCTGGAGTCTTAAAAGCTTTCAAGTGCCCATGTAAGATGCAGCTAATGGTCTCCTATCATCAGAAGTGAAGAAGAGTGGAAAAAAAAAAAAGGCATTTGGAAGCAATTAACCCTAGGACACGATGGCCCTCAAGACCAGAAGACCTAGATGGTGTCCGGCTACCAATGCCAACCACTCAGGAAAGGATCAAAACTGGAGATCCTGGAGAGAGTGGGAGGAAAAACATGGAACAAAAATCCAAAAGCTTAATAATGACCAGAATTACTGGTCTGATGGAGTCTGATGAGACCCCCAATACTATGATCCTGGGTTACATTCTGGGCCTGGAATAAAGCTTACTCTTAACCGCTAGCTCTCAGCTCAATAGTAAACAAGATGTACATACAGACCACTCACCCACATACTCTATGGAAATGCATTCCTTGGAGCGATGGACCACAGGGCACCAGAGGGGTAACATTCACACGGATGAAATGCAGGACAAATATAACTGTAAGGGGCACAGGGGGAGCATTACTAGGCAGGGAGGGGAGGAGACTGGATTAGGGTTGTGCATAATAAATGGGGAGTGAAACTAAATGTACGTGTAATGTTGAATGTAAAACAAACTCTTATTAAAATAAATAAATAAAATGCTGACGAGCAAGGAAATCTCTTTGAAGACTAAGATGTGCCTAACTCAAGCCATGGTGTTTTCAGTCACCTCATTTACATATGAAAACTGGATAATGAATAAGGAAGACTGAAGAAGAGTGGATGCTTTGAGTTGTGGTGTTGGCAAAGAAAGAACCATGGACTGCCAGAAGAACTAACAAATCTGTCCTGGAAGAAGTACAATCAGAATGCTCCTTGGAAGTGAGAATGGCCATGGAGCTACAAAGAAGTAAGTATTCTTATAATGTTAAAACAGGAACTAAAGCTATGATATGATGATTGGCTGGAAGGCAATCAAGGGAGTTGAAGTAGGATATTTGAAAGTGGGGGCTTATATGTGGTTTTCTGGGGACATGTTATTAAAACTAACTTCTTAGCTATGTCTTTTCCTAAGAGTTCTTAAAGAAGATTTGTTGATAACGCTGTGCACCAGATCCTTCAGACATAGGCTATCACATCCTCCATCTGTTTGGTCACATAGGAAAGATCTCCTGGGAACAGGCTGTGACATCCTGCATCTGCCTTACCATAGAGAAAAAACATTTCCTTAAGGGTGTATGGTTATGTCTACACAAAGGTTAAGGACAAGAAAAACAAACAGCTCTTGGAAAAGATAATTTTAAAATTTAATGTAGATTCAAGATTCATGTTAATAGTTAAGGTGGAGTTAAGGCTCTGCTTGCACACACGAAGGGCCCCAGATTTTACACTCTAACACAATCCGCCCTTTTGTTTGAGGAATTCTATGAAATTCTTTGATCACAAACAGGATGGTATGCTTTCTTCTGAATGGTCTTCTTCATGCCAATTATGTTCTGTAAGGCTACTTTCCATTGGTGCAAGTTCTTAAGACCCCCCCAAACCATCCTCTTTTAATGACAAGGCTATCCTCACCATGCCTAGATTTAGCTCTCAGTCTTCAGTGATCTTTCAGGAAAGGCAAGTATGGAGTAGAGTCATATTGAAGTAATTACTTGGCTCCTCTGTAAGTAGCAAATGTTTAGAGTAAGACCTTAAAACCATTGATGAAGTAAGTTCTATTAATGAACATGAGTTACTTTTTTCGTGACATGTTGGTTCTCTGGGTAAAACCATTGGAAGTAATTTTCATCCAGCATTTAATTATTTCGATTATAATGACAATAACCATAAATATCATTAGCCTTTTTAATAACACTTATCTAATCCAAGAGCTATATCTTTAGGTAACTAACTGAAGATATCAAGGAAAAGGGATTCTTCTGAGAAAGAAGGTGCAACTAAGTAGTCTTCTGGTGAGTTTCTTTAATGTCTTATTCCACTTCTCCAGAGGTGCTAATCTAAGTACAACAGGCAGTATTAACGATGGCACACACTACTCCCTGCTGTGCCAACAGAAAATCTAAAGTAATTTTTTTTATCTAAAATTATTTTAGCAAATGGACTTAGGGACTTCTGTTGGGCTTCTATGCTATCAACAGTTTTATCAATTATTTGTAGCATAAATTTCTGACTTTTTTTTTTTCAAGTTTAGGAACAGCAATCAAGGGTAGGAGGCATGTTGTGAAATTTCCCGAAAAAAGCCATTCTCCAAAATGTGGGACGAACATTATATAAAACAAAGTTGCTCATTTATACAGTCTTAAGGGTACCAATGCACTTCAGAACAATTCTTAACTCTTATCTGGGTTATGAGGAAATATGGAACCTAAGGGGTTGAGTTAACACCCCAAAGTGATGCCACATTTTCCTACATACAGTTCACTTAAAGGTGACATTAAAGTTGTTAGTAGCAAGGGAGACAAAGCTATAGTGCAGTATGGGAAAAGCTAATTTGTGTGGCCAGATCTGAATTTATGAGGCCTCAGTTTTAAATTTGATGGCAAAGCCAACACTCAGACAATTACATTCATTGATCACTGCTTGGGTGAGTTTCAAAAAGCATTTTCATGCCTGGCTTCAGAGGGAATTGTGAACATGAGAAAGGGTAACTTAAGACAGTCTTCATAGTGCAGAAAAAATGCTCAAAAATAATATATGAGAAAAAAATCTATCCTTTATAAATTATAACAAAAATAAAACATGTTTCTTCAGTGTGGGGCATAAATGAGGATACTACAGTTGAGAAACAGTAAAGAAGGAAATTAATTGTGGTAGTTCAGTTTATGTGTCAACTTGGCTGGGCTTGATTGAGTGGCTGGGCAGCTGGATGTAGTATTCTCCATGATGGGATTGGTAATCAACTCCATGGTGGAATCTACTGGGAGCAGCTGAGTAGCTGCCTTAGGGAATGTGGTCTGTTTCCTGTATATAAGCAGAAGCCTTGGGGAATGGTCTCTAGCTTATGGCACGCTTGGAACCTGCAAGTGGCCATGTCGTTGTTCAGCAGCCTGCCATGCTCTGCCAACCTTGGGACTTACAATGGACTTGAATGACTGGCCTGCCATGTGGTCTGGTAATATCCGGACTGTGTCATTTTATTTATCAACCTTGGGTTTGGCAGCCTCAGCAGCCAGCAGCTGTCTGAGTGAAGAAATGCCTCTAGCTTCAGTGGGCTGGAAGCTAGAGGCAGAACTGAAGACAAAGGCTGATGGGCTTTCACCCAGCCCCTAGAGCCTAGTACTCTGAACTTGGACTTAAGGCCTCCAAACTGTAAGAGAATAAACTCCTGTTGTTCAAGCCATCCCATTTGTGGTATATTTTTGTCAGAGTGGCACTAAGTAACCAGAACAATAATTAAAATATTAAAAGTGAAAATGGGAAAGAACAAAATATTATAGCAATAAATGACTGCAGAAAGGACATGGGGGCATCCTCTGAGCCTCTAACTTCACAAGGATCAACCACAAGAGCCCAAAGATGATTCCTATAAGGTGAAAGTCAAACATACTGCCACCTTTTTTAATCAATTCTCACACCAACTTTCCCTCCCATGGCCCTTTCTATTTCTCTGCTAATTTCAATAATTCATTGCAAAGGCTACATGGAATTCAAAGACAATATTCAAAATTATGGGGTTTATTAGGGAAGTAACAGATTACAATTCAGGTTCAAGAACACTCAGGATACAATTCTTCAATCAGGATTGCCTCCCACTGCCTTCCCAGAAGGCATGCCTTTCTTTGGCCCTCTGCCTCTCAGCCTGGCCTCTGCCCTGCTGGGCAAGCATTACAAAGCTCTTTTAGCTCTGCTGATAGGTGCAGCGATGTACACCCCACTTCACCAGCAAGCCTCCTGCCCAAAGGCACTTAGCTTTCTCGTCCCATGGCTGGAAAGCCAATCACCCTGTCTCATGCCAGTCTCTCGGCTCTGCTGTCTGGTGTTATCATCTCTCTGCCATTGTCTCTGTTATACCCCTGCCATATCTGTTCCATGGTTTCAGCTGTGGGCTCAGCACAGGGACCTTGGGTCCAGGGACATACTCCATTCCTTGTTCTCTGTCATGATGGCAGTGAGATTCCTCCCCTCTGCCTCTGGGAGGGCTCATTTTATGCCTAGCAGAACAAAGAAACTGACCCAACATTAGGGTTTCATACACCTTATTTGCACTGTCCCACCCCCACAAGGAGATCATATACCTTATTTTCACTGTTAACAAACCATCCAATCTCTTTGGTGGGCCATAATCACCTAACCTTTGCAAAGTTCCACCAAGTGATATAGTGGGAGTCACAAAGACCATGGCTAGAAGAGCCACACCAAGGAATTCACTGGAGTGACATTACAAATGTGCAACAGGCCAATCACAATAGCAACAGTAACAATCAACAGGAAGCAAAGTCCAAATATTTCAGCAACTTGAATTGGAGTTTTGATCCACATGTGTGAGTCAGCTGTCTAGTTTTGTTCCAGTAGTCTATTTCTGGGTGCCGGTGCACCTGAATTTTAGTATGAGTCCTACAGTAGCTTGAGCACACCGATCAGGAACTGCAGTCTTAAATTGGAGAGGTTAATCTAAGTCTTCACTCCTTGTAATTTAGTGGCATATGGGATAGAAAGGAGAACAATATGCAATCCTTTCCAACAGGACTCTAGGGAATCTGTTAGCCGAGATGTCCTCTTTTTATTAGTATATAAGTCAGAAGATCTGGATAAGACTGATAGATCCCACAGTCATTCAGATCACTTACAGGATAGTCACAGGACAATTGTATGGCATGGTTTTCTGGGATCATGTTATTAAAACTGCTTTCTCAAGTGTGTCTTTTTGTGAGGGTCAATTTTTAAGAAGATATGTTGATAATACTGTGCATCAAATTCTTCACATAGAGGCTATCACATCCTACATCTGTTTGACCACAGAGGAAATCTCTAGTAGGAATAGGTTGGACATCCTACATCTGCCTCACCACAGGAGGGGAGAAATTCCTGAAGGGCACGTGGTTATATCAGCACAAAAGTTAAGCACAGGAGAGAAAAAACAACTTTAAAATTCAACATAGATTCTAGACTTATGTCAAGACTTAAGATGGAATTAAGGCTCTACTTTCAGGCTGCTCAATTTACACACACCAAGTGACTCAGATTTCAGACTTTTGTGCAATAGAATTTGAAAATTATAGAATAACATCTTAAAGCCCTAGGTTTTTGATGCCTAGTTATCGAAACTATGCCTAGTTATGCTTTTCCCTGCTAATCAGTATTTCCTTTGAGATTCCACTCATTAGTTGCTACTGGACCTGGTAAAGATTGAATGCTTGACCACCAAGTAATTCTACAACTGAGCTAGCTTCATGATCCACCAGGTGCAGCAGAAAATATCAAGTGGAAGTGATGTATGTGAGATAAGGCTTAGAGGGTGAGGATGAATAAGTAAGTTGTGTGAACAGGTGGTTCATACTCTTATGATACATATTGTTATGGCATCACCAACCATTCCACCATCCTTACTTGTGGTTTAATAGGGAATTTCCTAAGACGGGTGATTAGAAGAGTTAGAAAATTTGGCCTGTTTGTAACATTATGCTGATACCTGTTGAAAGGGTGCTCTGTGAAGCAGAGTAAAGTGAAATACTGCAAGTGGGAAGAACTTTGGCAAGTACATCTAACTGATCGTGTTGTCTGGAGGGATAGACCTGCAGTGGTTGAATAATGCCCTCAAAGATACTCACATCCTAATCCTTAGACCTTGTAAATGCGTGACCGTATGTGCTTCTGTGTCTTTCCCATGAATGTCAGAATATTAGACAGATGGAACAGAAATAAATCAGAAGAGTTTTCAAAGCTGAAACTCCAGTTACATAAGCAAGCCCTTTCAAAATCATGAATGTCAATGGGTCAACATAAAGCTGACCAGAGATGTGTGTGTGAGTGCCTAGGAGCCCAGTTCAGATCAGCAGAATTAACAAAACAACCTAGAATTGTGTGAGAAACAACATATGTATGTTGTTTAATACAGTGTACTTTGTAGTTCGTTTTACAGCAATAGCTAACTAATACAATTAACAACTGCTAAGTCTTACTCCTACCAGTATTTTTCTCTCAAGTATGAGATTTCCTGTGAATAAAGTGTATGACTTTTACCACATGAGATTTATGGGCTTTAATGGAAATTTCAGCATCCAGTTTTATTTCTGTTACAGTTTCCATCTTTGTTCCAGAGGATAATTTATAGTTACCTAAAAGCACCTTACATAAACACACATTCTGCTAGAATTTTAGGAATGGAAAACATTTTAGTGGCTATATCAAGCTTTAGAAGAGTAGATACTGTATTTGTTGAGCAAACAACAATAAGCTTGGAATTAAAAAAGAATATATCTCTATCTATAGATCTATATAAAATCTTATGCAAAATGTATAATAGTCACATAAGAGTTAATATCTGCATTTTACAATACAGTTATACAGTGTATTAATTACATTTTAAATAATATGTGGTTAAGATGGACTTCAGATTCAAGTCTATCTGATTTAAATACTTGTACCTGTAAGTATTCTACACAAAACATGCACACACAATGCACATGTAAAAACACACAAATACCTACCACGTTTATAGGAAACAAAAGCAAAAAAACTGCTAAATGTTTACATAAAATTGTACAGCTTATTTAAAATCTTGTTATTAAGAATGTGTTGGCTCAATCCTTGCCCAACGATTCTCTGTCCCTTTTTACCAACCTATCAATCTACAGAACTGGAAAAAAAAAGTTATCTAAATTTTATCATTTACATGGTATAATAAAATCCCCTCATGATTTCTATATCTCTTATATCTATTTATCTATCTGTTTCTCTATATCTACATATGCATGCATATATATAAACAATGGATTGTCTTGATAATATGTTATTTATAATTTACAATATAAGAGCAAAATATTTGGAAAAACATTTAAGATTTTCATATACAAGTGTCAAATAGCAGTAGAAATAATTATTTTGAAGGTTTTTAAAAACTTTTTCTATTCATTTTTATTATTAGTGCTATAATGTTTTTGAACTGGTACCAACTTAAAAGTAATGGCATGTAAGAGATAAGGTTATTGATAACTATTTTGGAATACATCTTTATACCCATTTAAAACCTGTAAGAATGTTTGACTAAGCCCTGAAAATCATTTTAGAAATGAACTAATAATGAGAAAGTTTACAAAGAGGATAGACTGGTTAGTAGATTGTAAGCAGGTGGGAATGTTTTTTAACAAACAGATCATTTTGACCATCTTTCAGACAGGCAGATATTTGTTTAACAGCACACTAGAAATAAAAGTGTATTACATCAATGACACTCAATTTTTGTGTTAAGAACTTGGTATTCTGTTTACTTATTGTACAGCTCAGAGTTGTCCCAAATTTTGTGATAATGCCTCAAACTACTCTTTTAGTTAAGAGTTTTATTACCCTTGGGCTATTTTTCACTTTTTAAATTTAGTTTGGAAAATTTCAGACTTAACTTATATCACCTCAAAGCTAGGGAAATCTTGTCAGGTTTTGCTGACTTTTACTTTGCAACTGAGGACTCAGTCCCACCACTATCTTGAGTAAAGTGCAAGAATTGCAAACCTACCCAAACTCAAACTGTAACAGAATAGTTCACAAACACCAAATAACTCGGGGACAGAAAAACGATCAACTTTGCACAATCTTTGAGCTAAAAGCTGACAAGTAAACATAAGGAAAAAGGAATGTGCCTTTCAGCTTTTTATGATAGCAGGATTTTATATCATGCAAAGAATGGTCATCATGATTATACTGATACTCTATATGGACACATATTTTAGGAATAGAAATAAATTGAGTAAAAGCATAATTATTCATCCCCTTATGAATTATTTAACTATAATAGTGTGTCCCAGGTTAATTGCATAATCCCAGTGATTAGAAGTATAATATGAAACATATTAATTAATGTTACTGAGAATTAGAAATTATGCCTGTAGGTGATACTTCAGAATATAAACTCAAGTGTTATCATTTCATCCAGGTAATATTGTTACTGGGAGCTCTGGTAGCATAGTGCCTAAGGCACTTGACTGCTAACTAGAAGGCTGGTGGTTCAAATGCACCAGCCGGTCCTTGGAAGGAAAGTTGGGCAATCTACTTCCACAGCAATATTGCCTTGGAAACCCAAAGAGGGGTCACTATGAGTCGGGTCTGACTCGAAGGCACTTAAAAATATTGTTACTAAATTACAGGGAATAAAAGAAGTGTAACTGTCTTTAGAATAAATATGCATGGAATCACTCTATTTTTAAAATAAATATGAAGTATGAGTTTCATATTTGATTGGGGAGATAGTTATAGATTTCCTGATATTTTATTAAATTGTTTGAATGATTTTTTTTTTTTTTGAAGAAACAAAGTTTTAAAGTCTAAAAGTTGTATGATGACATCAAGGAATATTGTTTTCCAGATTTGACCTCCAATAATGCAAAGATTTTTTTTTGTCTTTTCCCATAACATTGTGCAAAACTGACTTGCTTTGTATTTTTATTATTTTATTTTTTTTATTTTAAGAGTTTGTTTTACATTCAACATTACATATGTACATTTAGTTTCACTCCCCATTTACCATGCCCAACCCTAACCCAGTCTCCTCCCCTCCCTGCCCAGTAACCCTCCTTCTGTGCCCCTCGTAGTTATGTACTCCTGTTTGTCCAGCATATCCTCAGTGTGAAAGTTGCATCTACATCTTGTTAACTATTGGTTTGACAGCCATCCCCTGGGAGTGAGTTTTATTCTAGGCACAGAATGTATTCCAGGGCCACAGTATTAGGGGTCTCATCAGATTCCATCTGACCAGTAATTCTGGTCATTATTGAATTTTTGGATTTTGTTCCACATTTTTTCTCCCACTCTATCCAGGATCTCCAGATTTGATCCTTTCCTGAGTGGTTGGCATTGGTAGCCAGGCACCATCTAATTCTTCTGGCCTCAAGGGCCATCATGTCCTAGTGCTGATTGCTTCCAAATGCCCTTGTTTTTTTGTTTGCACTCTTCTTCACTTCTGATGCTAGAAGACCATTAGCTGCATCTTAGATGGCTACTTGAAAGCTTTTAAGATCCCAGTCACTACTCACCAATGTAGGATGTGGAACAAGGCTTTTATGTATTTTGTTGTGCCAGTTGAGTCTGGTGTCCCCCAGTACTATGGTCCTGAGATGGTAGATCTATTGGATCTCTCTCCCATAGTGTCTGAGTGTCTGTGAGGGATTACTCTGTGTCTGTCTTCTGTTGTTTCTGTAAGGATTGCAGGTATTTTGTATCACTGTTGTCTGCACAAGATTAGCCTCAGCTGAACCTACCCTTGGTTGAGAGTGTACTCCTGTTCACTGATACCCGTCTGATCCTCTCGGGTGTTTATCTGTTTATCTGCAAAACTAACTCCCTTTTTCAATGATAAGAGTCACATACAGTTCCGTATCTCAGTCCTGAAAATATCTCAGCATAAATACATTTTTATTTCATGAAAGCCCTCTAAGATTATGAGTGTAGGAAGGTACAGTGGTAATACCAAACTCATGATCATCAAGACTAATGAAAATTATGAATCCCAGGGTGCTTCTATTGAACTCTTTCTTTAGCTTATTTCAATTTGGTGGATATTTATTGGAAAAATGAGCACCAAAAAAAGATCCTGAAGGTACTGGAGCTGGTTAGCATCACGCCAACTTTTGATTTTGTTTTGCCTTATAAAAAAAATGCTTGCTGAGCATATGTTGTTGTTGTTGTTATGTGCCATTGAGTTGGAGCTGACTCATACAGATCCCTCCTTGGGTTTCCAAGGCGGTATCACGACAGAAGTAGATTGCCCAACCTTCCTTCCGAGGAGTGGCTGGTGGTTTTGAACCACCAGCCTTCTGTTTAGCAGTCAAGTGCCTTAGGCACTACACTACCAGAGATCCTTGCTGAGCATATAGGGGCTTGTTAAACAATAAATATTATTAAAATGTAGGTTCTGATTCAGTAGGTCTGAATTGGGTCTGATATTCTGCATTTCTAATGAGCTCACAAATGCTGCTGATACTGATGGTTCTTATACTATACTTTGGATAGCAAAGGAGCTAAAGGATTGCCCTGAATAAATTCACATTGTATTAGCCCTGGTCTGCGTAAAAGTAACTGTAAGTCTATTAGCAACTGATTTGAAATTTGGAGATTCAAATAATGGAGACATATTCAAAATCAGGAAAAAATTACATCCTCATTTTGAACCAAATAAAGGTAAAAGTGATTCCATCACAAGTTCAGCATGATGATAAGTATCCTTCTAACAAGTTTTAATAGATAAAATATATCATGTTGAAACAATCTTATTGTTTAACAATATATACAATAATATACATATTACATACAATATATTATGCTTAACAATATATGTGTGTGTGTGTTTTCATTGTCGTTGTTCTTAGGGGCAGTCTAGTATATTTCAATTCAGACCAACTTTTGTTTTTGTTTTATCCCTACCTGAAACAAATCCACTTGTGGAAATTCTCCCATTTCTACTAATATAGATATGTGTGAGTGTGTGTGTGTGTATCTATCTATCTATCTATCTATCTATACATAGAAAAAAAATATGTCATATTGCACATGTGATATATGTAATATGTAATGTGATACATACAATATTTACATATAATATGTATAATATCCCATGGTAAGTATATGATATCATGAGATATTATATATCACATACTCCCTGTGTGCCACAAACAGCTAAATGCTGGACCACTAGCCAGATTGTCAGTTCAAATCCACCCAAAATCACCTTAGAAGACAAACCTAATAATCTGCTTCTGAAAGGTCACAGCACTGAACACCGTATGCAACAGTGGAACTCTGCACATATGGGTCACTTTGAACTGAAATCTACTAGACTGCCCCCAAGAACAACAACAATGACAACATACACATACATATTATTAAGCATAATATATTGTATGTAATGTATATATAGCATGTATGCTTTTATATTTTGTTTATTTCTGTTTTTTTTTTTTTTTGGTAGTGTTTCCTCCTCTCTCCTTTCACCCCTGGTAATCAACAAAGAAACTTTCCTTCCAATAGTGTATATACTTTGAACTTATCTCCAAGATCAAACATTTAAAAGCATCTAAAATATAGATAGTTCAAATGGTTGTAATACTTCCATTTTTTGAGAACACTTGAATTTCAAGTTATAAACAAATTTTCTCAAACATTTAACGTAAGGACTAGTAGAAGGAAACTTATACTTTTTTTTTGACAAAAAATATTTTAGCATTCATTATGTTACAAATATGTCAAAAGCATGTGAAAAAAACAAAAAGAAAATAACAATTAACAATACATTCACAAAATTAAAGAACTAGTCTTAGCTATGACAAAGGTGTTGAAACTCTGATAAGAATTTTAAAATACTAGGATTAATATATTAAAAACTGTAATGCAAAAGATTAATAACATTCAAGGTCAGATATGTACTTTCATCAGAAAGAAGAAAAGTATAAAAGTGAACATAAAATATAAAAAATTAAAAAGCAAAATAACAGAGAGCATGAATACTTTTGAAAAGCACAAAGTAAACTGAATACACCACAAAAAATGAAAATGTTAAAATGAACTAATAGAAATTGTCTAAAATGAAATAAAAAGAGAAAAGAGAATGCAAAAACCACATGAGATAATTCAAGAGCTAACATATGTGGAATAGGAATAGCATACGATGATGTACAGTTTTTGTAGTTTGGCAAAAATTGTAAGAATTTTTAAAGAATAAGAGCTCTGGTAGCATAGTGGCTAAAAGCACTTGACAGCTAACCAGAAGGCTGGCGGTTCAAACCCACCAGCCACTCCTCGGAAGGAAGGTTGGGCAATCCTACTTCCGTAGTGATACTGCCTCGGAAACCCAAGGAGGGGTTGCTATGAGTCGGGGCCGACTCGACGGCAAACAACAACAACAACAACAGGTATAATTAATAAGTCAGTGGAGGCAACATGGAATATAAATGCTGTTAATACACAGAAGAAGAAGTAAAATAAGAGGTTAAGAAGAATCAAAGAATCAAGGGAACATGTAGGAAACAGCAATTAGGAAAATTTTCATTCAATATTATCAGTAGCAATGTTAAATATGAATGACCTAAAAATTCCGAATAAGGAAGAGATTGTTCAATTTATTAATAAAAAGTTAATTTTCAGGTAAATGCTATATAAAGGATACAATAAGTATACAGATATTAATAGGTTAAAAGTAAAATGATTGAAAACATGCAAACAGCAAAAAAGAAGTTTGATAAGAGACTTCTCAATAAATGAATTTTGAGTAAATAATATTTTAATGAAGAAAAGAAATGCTACATATTAATAAATAGGTCAGTTATCTAGCATGGTTTTAACAATTTTAGATGTATAGGCAACTAATAAGAAAACTTCAAAACACATGAAGAAAAAAATGATAAAGCAAATAGGAGAAAAGGACAAATCCTTAATTTTACTTGGAGACATTTATATATGGCTTGCAGTAATCATAGAGCAAGAAGACAGAAAATCAGTAATACATAGAAGACCTAAAACATTATCAAGACTTAAAATGAGAAGAAACAGCTGCATACTTCCATTAATAACCAGAATATGGAATGTATGAAATATGAGTGTAGGAAAATTGAAGGTTGTCCAAAAAGAAATAGAACACATAAAGTTCAATATTCTAGGCATTTGTGAGCTGCGATGGACTGGTATTGGCCATTTTAAATTGGACAATTACATGGTCAAGACAGCAATGACAAAATGAAGAGGAGTATTGCATGCATTGTCAAAAAGACTATTTCAAGATCTATCATGAAGTACAATGCTGTGATAACATTCATACATCTACAAGGAAGACCAATTAATACTACTATTGTACAAATTTATTCACCAACCACTATAACTAAAGATGAAGAAATTAGAGATTTTTATGGACTCCTCCTGTCTGAAATTGACCAAAAATGTCATCAAGAATGAACTGATAATTACTGGTGATTTGTTGTTGTTGCTAGGTCCCGTCGAGTCATCTCCAACTCATAGAGACTCTATGTATAGCAGAACGAAACACTGCCTGGTCCTGTGCCAGCTCCACAATCCTTGCTATACCTGAGCCCATCACTGTAGCTACTGTGTCAAGCCATCTAGTTGAGGGCCTTCCCCGTTTTCGTTGACCTTCCACTTTACCACTTTATCATTTCTCCAGGAAGAGATCCTTTCTTAGAACATGAAAAAGTAGGCAAGACAAAGTCTGGGCATTCTCACTTCCAAGGAACATTCTGGCTGCATTTCTCCAGGATATATTTGTTAGTTCTTCCAGCAGTGCATGGCATTTTCAATATTTTTTCACCAACACCACAACTCAAAAGCATCAGCTCTTCTTCGGTCTTCCTTATTCACTGTCCAGTTCTCACATGCATATGAGGTAATTGAAAATACCACAGCTTGTGTTAGGTGCACTTAGTCTTCAAGGAGATATCTTTGCTCCTCAGCACCTGAAAGAAATCTTTTGCAGCAAATTTGCCCAATGCAATACATCATCTGATATCTTGACTGCTGCTTCCATTGGACTTAATTGTAGAACCAAGTAATATGAAGTCTTTACAACTTCAATCTTCTCTCATTTATTATGATGCTTCTTATTGGTCCAGTTGTGAGGATTTTTGTTCTCTGTATATTTCTTTATATTGAGATGTAATCCATACTTGGGGGAGACCCCATGCAAGAAAGGAAGCAGCAGTGGTAAGAAGCCAGCACCAACACCCAGATCCAGGTAAGGGGAGGGAGAGACTCCACCCAAGGCCAGAAGCAGTGGGAAGAAGCCAGCACCAACGGCTGGAATAGGCAGGGGGAAGGTCAGGAAGTGGCCAGAGAGGTTTGGAATAGTTAAGGGAAACTAACTTGTCTGTCAGTTTGTCCTACTGTGGTGGCTTGTGAGTTTCTGTGAGACTGGAGGCTCTACCACAGGGGTTTCAAATGCCAGCAGGGTTGTCCACGGTAAACAGGTTTCAGCCAAGCTAACAGATTGAGACAGACTTGGAAGAAGGAAGAGGCCATTCACTTCTCACTGGCCACTGAAAACCTTATGAATATCAGTGAAACATAGCATGATATATTACTGGACAATTTTATAAATGAAATGGATGAATATTGACCAATTCTTTTTGGTACAGTGATTCTGTGTATTCCTTCCATCTTCTTTTGATGTTTTCTGCATCATTCAATATATTGCCCATAGAACTCTTTAATACTGCAACTGAAGGTTTAAATTTTTTCTTCAGTTCTTTCAGCTTGAGAAATGCTGAGCATGTTCACCCCTTTTGGCTTTCGAACTCCATGTTTTTGCACATTTTGTTATAATAATCGACTTTGTCTTCTTGAGCTACCCATTGAAATCTTCTGTTTAAGTCTTTTATCTTGTCATTTTTTCCATTTGCTTAAACCACTCTTTGTTCAAAGACAAGTTTCAGAGTCGCTTCTGATATCCATTTTGGTCTGTCTTCCTTTCCTGTCTTTTTAATGACCTTTTGCTTTCTTCATGGATTCAATGCATCAAATCTTTACATGGTCTGTAAATTCAAGAGGGATATATTCAAGGTCATATTTGGCTCTCTTGGACTTCTTTTAATTGTCTTGAGGTTCAACTTGAACTTACATATAAGCAGTTGATGGTCTTTTCCACAAGCAGCTCCTGGCCTTGTTTTGGCTGAAGATGTTGAGCTTTTGCATCACCTCTTGACACAGATGTAGTCAATCTAATTCCTGTGCACTCCATCAGGTGAAGTCTATATGTGTAGCCATTATTTGTGTTGTTGAAAAAGGTATTTACAATGAATACGTCATTGGTCTTGCAAAATTCTATCATGTATCTCCAGCATTATTTCTATCACCAAGGCCAAATTTTCCAACTACCAGTGATTCTTCTTTATTTCCAACTGTTGCATTTCAATCATCAGTGATGATCAACACATCTTGATTTTATATTTGGTCAATTTCAGACTGCAGAAGTTGATAAAAATCTTCAATTTCCCCATGTTTGGCTTTGGAGGTTTGTGCATAAATTTTAATAATAGTAATATTAACTGGCCTTCCTTGCAGGCATATGGATATTATCCTATCACTGACAAGATTGTACTTCCAGATAGATTTTTAAACATCCTTTGCTATGATGAATGCCATGCCATTCCTCTTTAATTTTTCATTCCCAGTATAGTAGAGCATATGGTTGTCTGATTCAAAATGGCCAAAACTGGTCCATTTCAGCTCACTAATGCCTAACATATCAATTTTTATGTGTTCCATTTCATCTTTGATAACTTCCAGTTTTCCTAGATTCATACTTAGTATATTCCATGTTCTGATTATTGATGGATGTTTGTAACTCTTTCTTCTTATTTTCAGTTGAGCCACGTTAGCTAATGGATGTCCTGAAATCTATTTTATTCATATCATTAAGGTTGCTCTACTCTGATGAGGCAGCTCTTTCCCAGTCATATCTTGAGTGTCTTCTGTCTTTAGGAGCTCAAGCTCTGGCACTATATTGGACAATGTTTCAGGGCTATTCATAAAATTGTCTAGAAATATATCATACAATATTTCACTGCTGTTCATAAGGTTTTCAGTGGCCAATTCTTTGAGAAGTGGATGGCCTCTTCCTTCTTCCAAGTCTGTCTCAATATGGAAGCTCCACTGAAACCTATCCAACATGGGTGACCCTGCTGGAGTTTGAAACACCCATGGCACAGCACACAGACTCACAGTAACACGCAAGCCATCACAGTATGACAAACTGACAGACAAGTTCATCTCCCTTAGCTTCCTGCCTGGGGGCTCTCCCTCTTACCTTTTTGGCCATTGCTATTCTTATTGGTAGGAATACAAAAGAAAAGAACACACTGAGCATTTCTCAAGCTGAAAGAACTTAAAAATATATTTAAGTTTCAAGTTTCAATATTGAAGGATTCTGTGGGCAGTATACTGCACAATGCAGAAGCATTACAAAAAAATGGAAAGAATACAAAGATTTTCTGTTCTGAAAAGAATTGGTAGGTGTTCAACAATTTAATGAAGATGCATATGATCAAGAACTGACGGTATTGAAGAAAGAAGTCCAAGCTACACTGAAATAATTGGTGAAACACAAGCCTCCAGGAATTGAAGTAATACTCATTGAGATATTTCAACAATTGGATGCAATGTTAAAAGTGCTCACTCATTTATACCATGAAATTTGGCAGACAGTTATCTGGCCAACCAACTGGACAAAGTCCATATTTGTGCCCTTTCCAAAGGAATGCAAAAAGTATAAAACAATGCCATTAACATAACAGGCAAGTAATATTTTTCTGAAGATAATTAACGAATGATTGCAGCAATACAGTGACAGGTAGCCCTCAGAAATTCTAGCCAGATTCAGAAGAGAATATAAAATGAGAGATATCATCACTTATGGCAGATGATATTGGCTGAAAGCAAAGAATATCAGACATATATTACTCATATTTTATTGATTATGCGAAGGCACTCATCTGTGTGGATCATGACAAATTATGTATACTATTGTGAATACTGGGAATTATAGAACACTTGTACTCATGAGGAACTTCTACATAGACCATGGTGCAGTCATTTCAACCAACCAAAACCAAACTCACTGCCGTTGAGTCGGATTTGACTCATAGCAGCACTTTCTTTGGTTTCTGAGGCTGTATCATTACAGAAGTAAATTTCCCAACCAAGGGGACATTGCAGGGTATAAAATCAAGAAAAGTGTACATTGGAGTTTTATCCCTTCACCTTACATATTCAGTCTGAATGCTGAACAAATAATCAAAGAAGCCGGACTATATGAAGAATAATGTGGCACCTTGTGGTTTAAAGGAAGTGTCATAAACAACTTGTGATATCCATATGATACAGCCTTGCTTGCTTAAAGTGAAGAAGATTTAAAATCCGTGCTGGTGATGATCAAATACTATAAGCTTCAACATAAAGAAAACAAAAATCCTTACAACTGGACCAATGTGCGACATTCTGATAAATGGAAAAAAAGATGGAAATTGTCAAGTATTTTATTTTACTTGGATCCACAATCAATTTCCTTGGAGGAAGAAAAATTTCAAACAATATAGTGCCTTGGGCAAATCTCCTTCAAGAACTTCTTGAAAATGTTGAAGTAAAAAGATGTCACTTTGAAGACTAAGGTGCACCTGACCCAACTCATAGTATTTTCAATAGGCTTATATCAATGTGAGAGCTGGACAATGAATAAGGAAGACTGAAGAAGAATTGATGCATTTGAACTCTGCTGTTGGTGAAGATAATTGAGGAAACCATGGACTGCCAGAGGAACAAACAAATTTGTCTTGGAGGAAATACTGCCAGAATGTGCCTAAGAATCAAGAGACTTTGTCTCTAGTGATCCATTCTTGTTATTAGGAGGGTATATTCCCTTGAGAAGTTTATCATGCTTGGTCAACAGAGGGTCAACAAAAAAGAGGAAGACCCTAAAGGAGATGGATTGACACACTGACTGCAAATGGACTCAAGTATAGGAAGGATTGTGAGAAGGGAACAGTAGTGGAAAGTCTTTTGTTCTGTTGTGCATAGGGTAACAATGAGTCTGATCAGACTCAATGGCACCTAACAACATGACAACAACAAAATGTTATCAACCTAAATGATGTAATTCGTATTATAGAACATTTTCCTCACAATAACAGAAAGTATATTTTTTAAGTGCACATGAGATAGTCACTAAAATAAATAATATTATGTGCCAAAGAAAAACCTTGACAATATAAAACAACACATAAGTTATATCCTTGTCATATTATGACAAAAAATGGAATTACACGAGCAATCAATAAAACACAAATACCTTGAAAATCTTCAAATATTTGAAAATTAAATTATACTTTTAAATAACACAAATATTGAATTGGGAATTACAAGGTAAATTACTTTTTTTAAATTATTTATTGTAATTTGGGTGCAAGTTGACAGAGCAACTTAGTTTTTCATTAAAAAATTCATACAGTTTTTTTTTTTCATGATACTGACTTCAATTCCCACAACATAAAGGCACTCATCTCGTTTCCTTCCTGTGTTTCCCATTCCCATTCATCCTCCTTCCCTTTCCCTTCCCGCCTTCTGAACTTTTCTTCAGGCAAATGTTGCCTTTTTGATCTCTTTTTGTTGATTGTTCTAAAGAGTGGGTATCTTCCTGTTGTTATTATTCACCCATCTATAAGTTCCAAAAAAACAGACTCACTGTCATCCAGTTGATTCCGACTCATAGCCAGCCCCATTGGGTTTCTGAGGCTGTAAATCTTTACTGAAGTAGATCGCTCCATTTTCCTTTGGCAGTACGGCTGGTGGGTATGAACTGCTACCTTTCTGGTTAGCAGTACACCTTATCCACTACGCCACCAGATTTCCTTAAGTCTGTCTATAATTTGCCTAAATGTTGAACATGGGTTGAGTTCAATTCCAAACTTGAAGGGTGATTAAGGTAGAATGTATTTTCATTTGCATAAAAATGAAAATAAAGTGTATGAATATAAGAATGACATCATCTTGATTCCAGTATTACACAAGGGACTGCTAAGAAAAGTCACCTGCAGACTAATACTCTCTCAAAAATATAAAAAAAAAAACAAAACAAAAAACAACAACAAAAAACCTCCTAAAGACATAATCAATAAAATGCAGGACAGTATAAAATGTATAAGACCATTGCATTGCTGCATTCCTCTCATCATTCAAATTTAATACCAAAACCAATGAAGTATACTGCTATCCAGTTGATTCTGACTCATAGCGACCCCCATTGGTTATCTGTGGCTGTAATTTTTATGGAAGCAGACTGCCTCATCTTCTATGGAGCAGCTGGTGGGTTCCAACAACCAACCTTTTGGTTAACAGCCAAACGCCTTACTCATTACACCACCAGAGGTCTTAGTAGTTAGTTAATACTCTTCCTTTAGCAACTTTTATCATATTATTTTTTTTATTCTTCTTTTTAAGTTGAATAGCTCCATAGCACTGTTTAGTTTTTAAAATAACCCTCTATTTTTTGTTGTTAATTTGTCTATCTATTTATAATGAATTTATTTGGTTAGTTTTGCATTTATTCCACCCTTATCCCAGAATGTAAGACCCATCCCTGGCACCTAGAAGAGTTTTGTCACTCAGCAATTCAAAAATACAAATGGAGCCAACGATAAAAGAAAGTAAAATAAAAGAGGGAAAAGGAAAAGACTAAGAGAGAAAAGGGACAGGGAAAGAATGAAGGAACACAAATGAAAGGAAAAGAAACTTTAAAGAAAAGAGGAAAAAGGCACTGACATTAGAGGAATCACCGCGAGAGAAGTACACTGTGGTACAGAAACAATAACTCTAACCATAGTATCATGGCTTTCTAATGGGTTATGTTCAAAGTAAATATATAAACTATATTTGATTGTATCATAAACTGTTTTAGAAAAAAAACTGTCATTTTCCTATTTTGTATTTATTACCTGAGGTCAACAGTATAATTCAGATTATATTTTTAGTATCTAATTAAATCAAATTAGGCAACTATATGCAATACTTAGGGAGAAATAGTATTTTATTTAATGAACATTCAATACTATGTTCATTCAAATATTTATTAATAGCAGTGCATTTAAAAATTAATCTTAGATATTCCTTACAAAAGTCTGAAAAACTTTGACTTGATATCGATTACTATATTAGTTCAGACTAATTTTGAACTTAAAAAGGAAACAGTTTCTCCAACACACTGTTTAATTGAAAAACTAAACTTCTCTCATTGCTTTCTTCCAAAACTGATTTCAATTTATTGGGATATTTTGCTGCATCCATTTGTATGTGACTTTTAAATCAACATTTAATTTCATGAATTATATTATCACAAACCAAACCAAAAGTTGTTTTTTATCATATGGAATGCAAGGTATCCGGAAGAGTGTAAGGAGACACCAAATATAATTGTACTTGTGATAAACACCGTGCTTTTTTTTTGTATTGTACATTCTTGTATTGTTATGCTGAAGAAATATGTGAGTGCAACAGCTTTTGGGAAGTCCACCTAAATTTTTCATTTGAACACTTAAAGACAGAGGATTTTTATTTTTTCCTACCTACCTTTTTGTATACAGATTTGAAGTCACTTAGAAGAGGTATAAGCAGAATTAGATAGATGACCAGGTAGGCAGACAGACAGATACAGAAAGGTAGGTAGGTAGGTAAATAAGTCATTCCAAAGAAGATATAAAGAAGTAAAGAAAACCGAGGCCATTGAGATGATTACTTACATGCAAATAGTCATGGCATTAAGTTGCATTATTTCAGCATAAAATTTGCTTCTGAAATTTCTAATTTCTTGGAAACCAAGAATATAGGCTTGCCTGCTCCTTAGTAAACCTCCATTTCACAAGCCCTGGCAGAGTCCCCCTTATAATGCTCTCAGAAAGTAAGGGCAACTTAAAAAGAAGACAGCAGTTTTAAAATAGTAAGCCTTTGAAAATTGTTATAAATTTCTTTTGATTCTATAAAATACAGCTTTCTTTGATACTGTAAAACATGGTTTTAATTAGCTACCTGTATGTTTTATTTTGCATCTTAAGAAAAAAATCCTCAAAGAGTCATAATTGAAGAGCTTTATGAAAATATAGCAATGTATCTGTTGCTTTCTGAAGATTATTTCAGGAACATGTTGAGCTCAGTAACAAAATGTGCTACTTATGAATATGAGAGAAGAAGGACGTTTCTCACTAAACTTTCATGTATTTCAGAATGCTCTCAGAATTCTAGACCTCAAAGAAGTAAAAACTTCTGGTGAATTAGCCACAAGTACACATACAAAAAAGAATACTTGGAAAGGAAATGTCCCCTGATTTCCAGGTCACATTATTTATCCTCATGTCCTTAACATTTCATGTGTCTTAATACTTTCATGACTGTATTATTTTATGCTTTGAACTTTTTGATACCATTTGTTTTCAGGAATGAAAAGCACTGTGGAATCAAGGAAAAATATTGAGATAATAAAGATTTTGATATAATTATGTGGGGGACATATGTACAAGTGGACTTGGCTAGTAGAAATGGGGGATTAAAGCCCATTTCTTCAGATTTACACAATTTTACAGGTCTCTTTCAAATGGTAGCATGTACTACAACTGGCTAACATTCTCCCAAGGAACCTGAGAGGCTGAAAATATTGGTGGATGACATATGTCCCATGGGTCACAGAAGTGTTGAATCAGAAAAAGCAAAATATAACAAAATAAAACAGGAAACAAATGTTATTCCCTAAGTTAAGAAGATAGGAGTACTTTTCTCATCTAAAACAAGTAATTCTATTAATCCTAAAAATGGTCAAATTATATTGAAGGTATCTCATTTTTATGACAATCACATGCAATTTCAGGGGAAACACATTTTGATAAAGAAATATACAGAAGACAGACTCCACACTACAGATGCATGAAATATTAGTGCTGTAATGTGGCTGTTTTTCCCCAGGTATCTAACTTCAAGAAACTGAAAAAACCTTATCATTTCTGCAACTCCTTGGAAATTTTAAGATAGTAATAACCAGATAATTGATGCTTTGAAGATTAATGAAAAGATAGATTACCCAATAAAGTATTTCTTTTCATCATTCTGTCCTCAATTTGAGGAAACTATTTTATTTCTCACACAATTCTCTGTAAATTTTTGTAGCCTGTTTCAAGCAATGAATTGTATTTGTTTTTAAAAATAATTGGTCTTTATATATGAAAACAGGTAGATTTAAAAATTCATACTTCCATAAGGTTAACATTACTGCATATCAATAAGAAAGCAGTAAATTAAAAAACAGGAATTAAATTATAATCCAGTAATTAATATTTAATGTACTCTGTTCTGATCTTTAATTTTTATAATAAATTAATTTAACATTATTTTTCAATAAAGTTCTTATTGCTGGTTTTCCATTAATATCAGTAAAAAAAATCAGTTGAAAGATTAATTTTCAGACTTCTGAATTGTATCTGGCTGCTGTCAATACCTGTCAGATCATACACCAAATCATATAAATGTTGTTGTTGTTATGTGCCATGGAGTTGGCCCCAACTCACAGCGACCCCTCCTTGGGTTTCTGAGGCGATATCACTACGGAAGTAGACTGTCCAACCCTCCTTCCGAGGAATAGCATGTACAGTGAGCAAGTAATTTCCTGGGCAGGTGATTACAATATGATATTAAGGAACAAATTATATATATATATATATATATATATATATATATATATATATATATATAATTGTATTTACAATTTACAGTTATTAAAGTTTTTTTAGTATGTATAAATAGAATAATATTGGAAGAAATAAAACAAAAGAATAGCCCTGGTGAAACAGTAGAAGTTGAGTACTTGAAAAACTGATCCTATTGAATTATATTTTATCAGGTATAATACTGTTATTTAAGAGTTCTTAATATTCCTTATTATATAGGAGCTCTGGTAGCATAGTGGCTAAAGCACTTGACTGCTAACCAGAAGGCTGGCGGTTCAAACCCACTAGCCACTCCTTGGAAGGAAGGTTGGGCAATCCTACTTCCATAGTGATACTGCCTCAGAAACCCAAGGAGGGGTCGCTATGAGTCGGGGCCAACTAGACGGCACATAACAACAACAACAACAATATTCCTTAACTATATATACCTACTCTTCATTCATCTAAATATCTCATTGTCTGACATTTCTCATTTACAATAGTAAAAAATCTACTATCTGACTTTTGCACATTAACAACATACAATAATGATCATTGAGGTGGTAGGTGAGAGTAATGTTGGCTGTAACGGTTATGGTTATGAGCCAAATTGGCTGGACCATGATTCTTAGTGGTTTGGCTATTGGGTAATGATGTAATTTGTCAGTTAATAATGTTGTAGTCATCCTCTGTTTTTGCATAACATGGTGTTTGCATAACAGCATGATCTTCGAATCCTAACCATGTCATTAAGTGAGGAGTGGGTGTAGTGCTTGGACTAAATGAATAAACATGAATAACCGTGCATAAAATTATTTTTCTTGTTTATCAACCAATAAAATACATCATAAACAAGAATGAATGTGTGGAGCCATTAGATCTTGTATTTCTTTCTTCAACACCCTCTAACATTAGAAGCCACACATAACCAATGATTGTAATAAATAATTGAAGGCATCTTTTTTAATAGGTGGGGACATCAAAAAGAATTCTTATCTAGCCAATATTTATATCAGATTTTTCACCTTAAAATACTTACCATCACTTTCAAATCTTAACTTTTAACTTGAAGTATTCACTGTCACCACTTCTCCTACTCCACTCACTGTTTAGTTCTGTATAATCCAGCTTTCACCTCAGATATTTAGAGTTTCCTGCTTATTGTCATCTGTTATCGTTTTGTTCTTAGATGCCCTCAAGTCAGTGCTAACTCATCTCAAAAGAACAAACACTACTCAGTCCTATGCAATTTGTTTAAACCCATTATTGCAGCCACTGTGTCACTCCTTAATGTTGAGTATAACGTCTTAGGTTCCAAATAAAAAGTTTTGCTGTTGTCATTGTTGTTAAGTGCCATTGAGTTGGTTCTGACTTAACGAACCCTCTGGACGACAGAAAACACATTACCCACCCTCTGCCATCCTCCCCATCATCGCTATCCTTGAACCCACTATTACAGTCACCATGTCAATCCATCTTGTTGAGGGCCTTCCACTTTCTCACTGATTCTCTACTTTACCAAGCATGATATCCTCCTCCAAAGATTGGTCCCTCCTGACAACACGACCAAAGTAAGAGAAACATTCTTGCTTCTAAGGAACATTCCAGCTGTACTTTATTCTTCTGACAGTCCATGGTATATTTAATAGTCTTTGCCAACACTACCATTCAAATGCATCAATTCCTCTGTTGTCTTCCTTGTTCATTGTCTAGCCTTCATATTCATATGTGGCAATTGAAAATACTATGGCTTGGGTCAGGCTTACCTTAGTCTTCAAAGTGATGTTTTTGTTCTTTAACACTTCAAAGGGGTCTTTTGTAGCTGATTTGTGTAATGCTATACTTCCTTTGATTTCTTGACTGCTGCTGCCATGGGTATAGGTTGTGGATCCAAGTAAAATGAAATCCGTAACACTTCATTCTTTTCACCACTGATGGTGATGTTGCATATTGCTCCAATTGTGAAGGCTTTTGTTTTCTTTAAACTGAGGTATAATCCATACTGAAGACTGTACTTTTGACCTTCATCATCAAGTCTTCTTGACTTTCAGCAAGCAAGGTATCATCTGCATACACCAGGTTGTTAATAAGTCTTCCTCCAATTCTGTTGCCGTATTCTTCTTTAAGTAACCCAGCTTCTCAGATTATTTGTTTGGCATACCGATTGAATAAATGTGGTAAAATAATATAACCCTGACACACACATTTCCTGATTTTAAAACATGCAGTATCCACTTATTCTGTTCAAACCACTACCTCTTGTTCTATGTACAAGTTCCACATGAGCATGATAAAGTGTAGTGGGATTCCCATTCTTCCCAATGTTATGCATGATTTGTTATGATCCACCTAATCAAATGCCTTTGCCTAGTAATAAAAAACATGTAAGCATCTTTCTGACATTCTCTGCTTTCAGCCGGAATCCATCCATTTATTTCCATTTATATCATGGATCTTGGTTGAAATAAAAAGTATATTAAAAAAAAAAATAGTTTACTTGACCATCTCTAAATATTTGACACTTTAATCACAATTATCAATTCCTTCTGTGAAAGTGCTTCAATGTCTTTGAGGACACACTAATGCATAATTCCTCGTATTTCTCTAGGAACTAATGCAACATTCTTTTTGATTAAGAAGGAAGATGGGCTGTCTACTTCTGTGAAAATGTATGGCCTCTGAAACCCAATTGAAGTCACCATGAGTGGAAATTGACTGGATGGCAGTGAGTTTGGTTTTTGCTTTCTAATTAAGAGCTTGATTTGAGAAGGGATAGAAATTTAATCACAGTCAAAAATATTACAGCTTTCCCTTCACATATTCAATACAAACCCATTATACAAGAAGACTAAAGTATTTTGAAAGCAGTCAACATAGGTGATGAGAATAAGAGATACGTTCCTGTTTTCTTTTGAGCATGTTAGAGGAAAATCTGATAAGAAGTTTTCTGCTTTTGGACCACATTACTCAAAAGACATCTACTCAAAGTTGACCCTTTGGAAACAAACTAATCATAACCTTGGCTTCTAAGCCTCAACAGGAAATTGGATTCTCTGCAGTGTCATTGAACTCAGTTCCTGAAAAGGACCACTAGTGTGTTCAGTCTTTGTGGTTCAGATAAAGACTTAATTGGGAAAGAAAGAAGGAAATGTCAACCATAAAATAGAAGTGATGGGCACAAGTGTAATTCATGAAATTCCAGAGAAGTAATCTTAAGTTTTAAAATATGAATGTGCTTTTAAACTTTTCTGACCATTACAATTTTTCAGATATATTGCCAAGGTACTCTATTTTAAAAACATTGTCTTATGCACAGGAGCATTCGCTGCAGAAATGAATATTCATTTTTACTATAGAGTACCTATTTAATTCACTTATCTACAATAATAATTTTAGTCTTCTCTAATACCTTATTTTCTTTATTGATATTTCCCTTTTTTACATATGAAAAACTTTTATGCTTTTCAGTACATAAAATCACCAGAAAATTCTTGCATATTTTGAAATATGAAAACAATTAAAACTACATCTGATTTTATTTTACATACCAAATATGGTTTATCAAATCATTTCATCTAGGTAAAATTAGAAATACATTAATTATTATAAAATCTTAAGTAAAACATAATTGAATATATAGAGAATATATTTTGAAAGCAATTTTCTAAGTTGTAAAGCATCATTATTATTGAAAAAAAACATTAAAGGCACAGAATTTAACATGAGTTTATTTCAGTTCATTTTGAAAGTTATGCTGTATTTAGAAATATTCTAATTTAAGTTTTGAAGAATCAATTGTTCAGAAATTATAGTTTAGGATGAAAAACTATCTTCAGTGACATGTAGTTCACACTGCTAGTTCATACTTGCTGTTCAAAATTGAGAACAAATATTACATTATTTGGAAAATACCATTTTCATAATTTATAAATGTTAAATTAATACAGAATATATGTAACTTTTATTATCAAGGTTTTCTATATATTTTATACTTATAAAATTAAATATCAAAACAAATAAAATCTTTTTGACTACATTACCAGTTAGTAGAGCTCTACCTGACAGTTTCTGTTATCTTTTGGAGACCTATGATATCTAAACAGATATTACAATGGCAGGGCAGATTTTCAAATTTTGTTATTCTTAGTAACTGACTTTGTATCTTTCTCAGTAACTGAAAGAAACAAAGGAGACTGCAAAAGAATCAACTTTTTCTAGGTCAGCAGCCTAGGACTTCTTGTGTCAGGACTCATTCCTTTTAGTAATGCAATGTCAGCACGACGCTGATGTTCAAAACACAACTGTCAGGGCTGGTGTGTTTTAAAATAGAGCCTGCATTGAATACGAATCAGGCTTTACTTTACTTAAGGAAAAGTACAAGATTAAATCTACATAAAGCCAAAATTTGAGTTCTTTCAAACGGAGGAGTGGTTTGAAGGCTATTTTTTAAAATTTCCTTTTTATTCATAATATAGTACTGGTAACACACCTACACACAAGTACTATATACCTTTATAAGAAATTATATACATGTGTTCCATGATTGTAAAAAAGTGAAGGAAATGTAAGATAAAATGTTTTAAAACCTTTATGATTGACTAATTGAAGGAACTGGAAATTTCATCAAGGTCTATATTTACACACAAGAGCAAAAACAAAATGAATTTTTAAAATAATCAACTATATGTACTTTTTCCCTTTCTCCACTCACTATTACATTTTTATAATTTACTGAGCATCTAGACAGAACCAGATGAAACCATTCAAGATTCATATGCTGTTGTTGTTGTTATGTGCCTTGAGTTGGACCTGACTCATAGCGACCCCTCCTTGGCTTTCCGAGGCAGTATCACTACGGAAGTAGATTGCCCAACCTTCCTTCCAAGGAGTGGCTGGTGGATTTGAACAACCAGCCTTCTGGTTAGCAGTCAAGTGCTTTAGGCACTATGCTACTAGCGCTCCCTTAAGATTCAAATAGATATCAAAATTATAGTAGCAAAGCTACAGTATTCCTTTAGGTCACTGCGTAGGAGGATCAATATTCTAAACTTAAAAGAGCTCATTGCTAAATCAAGTTTATTTATTTATTTTTGAAAGCCATGGAAACTATTTTCTTCTCCTTCTTCTTCTTTTTTTTTTTGTTTTAAATCAACTTATTATCATGTGACTTTTCAGAGAGAATTGAGATTTAAGCAAAACAGCCTTAACCATAGAGTCAGAAAAGTTAAATTCAAATTTTCAGTTTATAACTTGTTATTGTTGTTGTTATGTGCCCGTCCAGTTGGACCTGACTCATAGCAACCCCTCCTTGGGTTTCCAAGGCAGTATCACTATGGAAGTAGATTGCCTAACCTTCCTTCCGAGGAGTGAGTGACTGGCGGGTTTCAACTCCCAGTTTTCTGTTCAGCAGTCAAATGCCTTAGGCACTACCCCACCAGAGCTCCTATATCATAGTGCAGAAACTGTAAATTTTGAAATGCTTTCTACTTTCATCAGAATTTATTTGGAAATGGGGAAGAAATTAAAGTTGGGAATAAAATGAAATAAGGGATCTTGCTCATCTTGCTCAGTGCCACGTGCCTAGAACATAGCACAATATGATATGTAAGAAATATTCAATAAAAAACATTGCCTAACTGGATAAAATAATTAATGAACGAATGTCGGAAGGTATAAAGAAATCCATTAAACAAAAAAAAAAAAACCTCACTGCTATCGAGTTGGATCTGACTCATAGCAACCCTTCCTTGGGTTTCTGAGGCAGTATCATTACAGAAGTAGATTGCTCAACCTTCCTTCCAAGGAGTGGCTGGTGGGTTTGAACCACCAGCCTTTTGGTTAGCAGTCAAGTGCCTTAGGCATTATGCCATCAGAGCTCCCAAAGAAATCCATAAGCCCAAGTAAAAGCAATTGGATAGAACAGAAATTGAGACAGACATATTCTTATCTTTCTCATATCCATTCGCCAAAAGTTGATTATTCTAATTTATGTATCATATATCTGCTGTTTTTCATTCTTTATCCACCACTATTGTCTTGATCCAGATCTTAATTGTTCTTCCCTACATTGCTTGAATTGTTTGTTAATTTATTTCAGTTTTTGTTTCTCTGTTTCTTTCATCCCCTCAAGTACTTTCACCACACAGTTAACCAAATGTTATTTCTACAATACTGATCATGTAGGTTATGCTTATACCTAAAATCTTTCAATGATTGCTCACCAAAAACCTCAAGCCCTTGTATATTTCACAGAATCATTCACCTCATTCCCTTAGTATTTATCCCCAACCTCATTGGCACTAGTTTTCCATTATACTCTAGATCAAACTGCTTTGATCCACAAATGCCTCAAGGTTTTGCATTCCCAGCTACCAGTGCATACATTCTTTTTCCACAATGACTTCCCCATTTCTTCACCTAATCTGTGCCAGACTATGTCTAATACAGTCTTCAAAAATTGGGTCAGATGGTACATCTTTAGAAACATAATGTATGTTCATGTATAGATATAATTTTTATACTATTTTTCAAGGAATTAAGTACCATTTAAACAAAAAATAAGTTTAGAGTATCAAAAAAGGAAAATGTAACATAATTTCTAGAATAAATCAGTTGCATTTCTTCATAGTTTCCAGAATATAAATTATTTCTATTAAGTTCATAATGATTGATGATAACACCTATTGTCCCACTCTTCATGTTATGACAGATTATCACATTAAGCCATTATAAAATTTGTATTTTTCTGTAATTCAGAAATGAGACTCAAATTCATTGTGCTAAGACCTTGATTAGTCAATGATTTTGCAATTTCACCAAACAAATGATCTTCAGTTTCTAATTGTCCACTTGTCTCTTCACTCTACCCTGATTACAGAGTATGGCAATGATTCTATTTACAAAGGCTTGTGAGGACTCCATGAATAAGAGAAGATTTCACTTAAATCACTTAAAGTGAACATTTTTTCCAGTTACCATTTCATTTATGCCCACATTTACAGTCATCATGCTCATCTGATGGGAATGATTGCCAAAAATATTTTAAGAAGCTATCAGTAGTGTTGTCCCAACTGGTTAAGTATTTTCCTTTCGTAATATGAATAGACATGAGACAAAGACTATGACTAATAGGAATATATTCCATAGTGTCCAACATGGCCTATTACTTTAAAACTAACAAACGACAAAAAAAAGTCAGGTGATTCTCTGATACTCAAATATTTGATGATTTAAGTAGCCATATCTATCTACAGATATAGATATGTTGTTGTTTGTTGTTATGTGCCATAGAGTCTGCCCCAACTCATAGTGACCCTTCCTTGGGTTTCTGAGGCAGTATCACTATGGAAATAGATTGCCCAACATTCCTTCTGAGAAGTGGCTGGTGGGTTTAAACCACCACCCTTGTGGTTAGCAGCCAAGTGCCTTAAGCTACCAGAGCTCCTATAGATATAGAGATAGAGATAGAGATAGAGATAGAGATAGAGATATATAAACCAAGGAGCTCTGGTAGCATAGTGCCTAAGGCACTTGACTGCTAACCAGAAGGCTGACAGTTCAAACCCACCAGCCACTCCTCGGAAGGAAGGTTGGGCAATCTACTTCTGTAGTGATATTGCCTCAGAAAGCCAAGAAGGGGTCGCTATGAGTCAGGGCTGACTCAATGGCACACAACAACAACAACAATATATAAACCAAATTCACTGCCACCAAGTCGGATCCAATTCATAGTGACCCTTCCTCGGTTTCCAGGCAGTATCAGTATGGAAGTAGATTACCCAATCTTCCTTCCCAGGAGTGGCTGGTGGGTGTTAACCGCCAGCCTTCTGATTAGCAGTTAAATGCCTTAGGCACTAGACCACCAGAGGTTTTATATATATATATATATCCCTCCCCCAAAAAAGGGAGAAGGGAGCTCAGGTGGCATAGTGCCTAAGGCACTTGACTGCTAAGCAGAAGGCTGGTGGTTCACACTCATCAGCCACTCCTCAGAAGGACAGAAGGCAGGTTGAGCAATCTACTTCTGTAGTGATACTGCCTCGGAAACCCAAGGTGGGGTCGCTATGAGTTGGATCCGACTCCACGACGGTGGGTTTGTTTTTTGTTTTCTTTTTGAATAAGGAGAAAGTACTTCTGGTGGTGCAGTGCCTAAGGCATTTGTCTGCTAGCTAGAAGGTGGGTAGTTCAAACCACTAGCCACTCTGTGAAAGGAAGATGGAGCAATCTATTTTCCTAAAGATTTACTGCCTTGGAAACCCAATGGGGATCATTATGAGGTGGTGGAATAAACTCAATAGAAGTGAGTTTTTTTTTTTGTTTTTGTTTTTTTTTTTTAAATGAGATGTACCATAGAGCAACAACCTGGACCTGTGAGAATCATGAGTGCTGGTTCTGAGGGAGACAGGTGCTTTTCTTCACATTATTCTCTTACTCATTTGATGTAATTTATTTTATATATGTCCATATTTAATCCATGACAAAAAAGTGTATGGAAAACATCACATTTCTCTAGTAGTAACCTGATAGTCTCTCATTAGAAAATTGCATCCTAAACTTGTTAAAATAATATGTAAATGTTATAATATGTTAAACTTTCATGGGGACCATTATCTGTAACAAATAGAACTAGATTTAAAATGAAAATGTTTGTTTTTGTGTATATAAATCTTTCTTAATTCATGTAATGAATAAACCTTATAATACAGCATTAAGTTGATTATATTTTCCTAATAAAATTTTGTCTTGTATGAAAATATATTTAAACACAACCATTGCCGTGGAGTCAGGTCTGACCCATAGCGACCCCATCTTGGGTTTCCAAGGCAGTATCACTATGGAAGTGTATTGCCCAACCTTCCTTCCGGGGAGTGGCTAGTGGGTTTGAACTGCCAGCCTTCTGGTTAGTAGTTAGATGCCTTAGGCACTATGCTACCAGAGCTCCCAAAATATATTTAGACAAGTTGATTTACTAAGAAATAATGGTTTTATTACATGATCTTCCTCAAACACCAGACTTCTGTTTTTCTCAGTGCCTTTGCACTTGCAAGTTGCTTTGACTGCACATCACTTCCTCCCTCATATCTTTGAATGACAAGGGTGGGGATTCTTCATGCTGTCTCTCCTCATTTGCTTACTTAATGTTTTTGAAGTCAGAACACCTGGCTGCAAGCTCCAAACTATACTCTCATTATTTGTACTTCTGTCATTTAACTATGAGGAGCCATGGTGGTGCAGTGGTTATGTGCTCAGCTGCTAACTGAATGGTCAGTGGTTCTAACTCACCAGTAATTCCATGGCAGAAAGATGAGGCAATCTGCTTCCATAAAAATGTACAGCCTTGGAAACCCTATGGGGCAGTTCTGCTCTGTACTATAGGTTTGCTGTGAATCAGAATCACTTTGACAGCACTGGAGTTGGTACAGCAGTAACAGCATACACGGTTCACCACCATTTAGAGTTTTATTAAGAACTATAAAATTTTCTATTTTGTATTAATATAGCATTTTTAATAAAATGAACATATTTAAATAACAATTTTATATTATTCTTATTATTCCTTTATTAATAGCATATGAAATATGCTATTTTAGGTAAAAATCTATCTTCTTTATTTTTCAAAACACCAGTTGTAATATATGTTTATGACTCACAGATATTCCTTCAGCTTCACTGGAAGTTTGTGATTTCATTTTCTCTAAAGTTTCAGTTTTCTTCTTTCATTTTGTGATTTTTTGGGGATCAGAACAGTAATAAAACAGGATTATTTGGAACCTTGATTCTGCTTCATAACAAAAAGAATTGTTTTGCTTTGAATAAAATGGATACCTAGCAACATAGAAGATTTTATTTATGGTCCATGGAATTTGCTGACTCTGGTTGCTCTGCCAGATTTTTGCTTTCTGTAACACCATGAGCCCCTGATCTTATTTCAATTTACAACCTAACTGAATTTGTTTTTTTGTACTGTTTACAATTCAACTAACATGAACTTTTAAACCTAAAGGTTATGTCAGACATTATTCCTTAAATTACCAGCTACACCAAGCTTATAGGGAACAGAATCCAAACTTTCTTATTGCAATGGACTAAGGTACATTTAAAGTCTCTCAACAATTAGCTTTTCTTAAATATGTTACCCTATATTTAAAGCTTATTCAAATACAGAAACATACAAATAAGTAAACATATATTGTTGTTGTTGTTGTTGTTGTTGTTGTTGTTGTTACCTGCTGTCAAGTTGGCCCTGACTCATAGCCACCCCTCCCTGGGTTTCCAAGGCGGTATCACTATGGAAGTACATTACCCAACCTTCCTTCTGAGGAGTGGCTTCTGGTTAGCAGTCAAGTGCCTTAGGTACTATGCTACCAGAGCTCCCAAGTAAACATATATATTACTACATGTATATACTTGATTCACTTTTTATCTAAATGCTAAATAAATAGATATATTGAAATCATTTCAGAATCATTTACATTTAAATGTAGAATATGAAATAGAGTAAAAAACACTGTTTTTGAAAAATACATAAATGTAAACAAATTCTTATGTCTTCAGGATTTATATACTTGTTAATGTAGTACTACTCACATGCAGTAATGTTAAATCCCCTATTAATGGAATTTAGACACAGAAAGCAAGAGGAATGTCTATATTTAGGACATACAGATGTAGACAGAGACAGAGATACAGACCCCTTCATGCCTCACTTACTGACATGTGAACATGGGCTTTAGGGGAAAATGAAGGATGACCTCATCATTATATAACTGTCAAACCACTGAGTATCATGTGTTAGCCACGTTGACACATAACCTTAACCATCACATCCAGTGTTAATCTTGCCTTGCCCCTCAGGGTTTATTACTGCCAGAGATATGTCTTAATGCACAAAACAGTTGGATAGTAGTTTTTTCCATTGTAATAAGTGCAAAAATATTGGACAATGAGAAAATCAGTATGTGAGGAGGAGGAGTATAGGCATATGCATACCCACACATAACATGCATAATAAATACATTTAATCCCCATTGTTTATCATAATTATGTTCCATAGTGAATACCTAGTCATCACTCCTACAGTACAATATTTGGTTCTTGTGAGTCACTGGTTACAACATTTTCCTTAACTGATCGATATTTCCTTGTTTCTTGTGGGCTTTGATTTAAAGATATTCAATTATATACATTATTTCCTTATAATAAAAAAAAAAAGCTGACAATAGTTATAAACATGACCATAACTTTCTTTGACTCTCAGACTCACAGCAAATCTGTCCTTATTATTTTTTTTCAAGCATGTCATCTCATGAATCTACAAATTCAGTCTCTTTCTGTCTTTTCTATAAGTTCATCATGTACTATGCATGCTAATTTAAAACTTCCTGGAACTGTTATAGGAGCTCTGATGAGGTAGTGCCTAAGGTATTTGACTGCTAACTAGAAGGCTGTGGCTCAAACCTACCCACCATTCCTCAGAAGGAAGGTTGGGCAATCTACTGCTGTAGTGATATCACCTCAGAAACCCAAGGAGAGGTCGCTATGAGTCTATGAGTTGTATCTGACTGGACGGCAGGACTTTTTTTTTTTTTTTGCGTGAAACTGTTATGTACAAATTGATTAATTTTCTTTACAGTTTTTTTTATGTCCAATATTATTGATAAATTAACATTGGCCTTACAGCCAAGAGCACTATAACTCTTGCCTGAAAAAAGTTTAAGGTAGGCATTTGCTCTGTAAGATACATCACAGCCTTCTTGCACCAAAGAATCCTTGACAGCACCTCAGCACTATTCATGGGGGCCATTTTAAACAGTGAAATCACCAACAAATATGCAGAAAGTAGGCTTTACACAGACTGCAAAAAGGACACTTATGTACGGTATGAAAGCTGAAAGACAGTAGAGTGCTGCCTTCTTTGACCCTACCTGGAAACATGTCTGTCAAGAAACTCCAATCTTTTTCCACTCTTCACATGTCTATGAATGACCATGAAAGCACCATGAGTATTGATTTTGAGGTTCCAAATAAATTTTGTCAAAACCAAAACCATACCAAACCCACTGCCATCACAGAGATTCTGACTCATAATGAACCCCTTTGGGTTTCCAAGGCAGTAATCTTTATGGAAGTAGGTTGCCCAGTCTTCCTTCTGCTGAGTGACTGGTGGATTTAAACCACCAACCTTCTAGTTAGCAGTCAAATGCCTTAGACACTATGCCACCAGAGCATCTTAAATTTTGTCAAGTAATATAAATATTTACATATAGAAATTATATGGTTGCATTATTTTAGATGTATTTGAACATGATCTTTCACAGTGCTGTCTTCTACCAAAATATAACTAAGGAATACAAGAATACAAGAATCTAAAAGCTAGAGTGCTAACACTGAGAAACTTTAATAGCATTATTAAAATGTTTCTAATATCACCCCTATCTGGTGAGTAACATTAAAAAAAAAAAAAAAAATTGCCATTGAGCCAAATCTGACTCACTGTGACCCAACGTGTAATAGAGAAGAATTATTCTCCATAGGATTTTCAACAAATGATTTTCATCAGACCTTCTTTCTGAAGCTCCTCTGCATGGACTTGACAATCCAATCTTTCACTAAGTGTATTAACAACTTATCCCACTGTATTATTCCTTATTTACCTCTGTAGAAGTTGAGCCTTCAAAAAATTAGACTCTTCAAAATAACTTATCTAACGTGAAGTGGTAAAGTTAAGAGTATCTTAAAAAGGTTTCCTTTTGAGCCACCACACCATCCTCTTAGCTTCTCCCATCCCACATATGAGCTACTATTTAACCAATTATTATACAAGACATGTGTAAAGGTGTTTTGGGTAAATTCAGAAATAACCTGGGAAGAAAAAAAAAACAAACTTTTTTTTACTCCTAAATTTTCACATATCCTCTGGTAGTTAAAGTTGTACTTCAACTTGGCTGGGCCTGGTTGAGTGGCTGGCAGCTGGATGTAGTTATTTGCCATGGTGAGATTGATAATTAACTCCATGGTGGAATCCACTGGAGCAGCTAAGTAGCTGCTTCAGGGATGTGGGCTGCTTCCAGTATATAAGAAACAACTCTGAGAAAGGTCTCTGGTGGATGGCACGCTTGATCCCTGCATGTAGCCAAGTCATTCTTCGGCAGCCTGCCTTGTTGCCCTGCCAGTCTTGGGACTTTCAGTGACCTTGAATTAATGGCCTGCCATGTGGTTTGGTAATATTGGGACTGTGCCTTTTTGCTTGTTGGCTTTGGGTTTGTCAGCTTCAGCAGCCAGCAGCTTCCTGAGTGAAGAGATGTCTAGCTTCACTGGGCCAGGAAAAAGAGGCAGAGTTGAAGCCAAAGATCAAGGGGCTTTCACCCAGCCCCAAGGAGGGGTCGCTATGAGTTGGGCAGACTCGACGGCAAACGACAACAACAACAACATTTATGTTAAGTAAAGTTAAATGAATGTACTGAAATAGAATTTATATAGAAGTGTAGAGATAAGAGAAAGTATTTTGGGAGACTGCATTATTAATTTATACAGATAGAAAATGTTTTTCTTCAAAACAATTCCAAAATTTTAGGTGCAGAGAAACCTCAAAAATGTTTAAGCATGTACATCTTCCTAGACTCACTAAATATTCAATGTTTAAATAATTGTATAGTCAGTTTGGTTTTGAGTTTGTACTTCTATCCTAGAATAATCAGTGTCAATTTCCAATCCTGGACCAGCCCTTGTGAGTCTTAATGACTTTGTGTTATGTGCAACTCTAATGATGGGATGGGAAGTTTAAAACTTTACTGATGTCTAGAGAATCAATGATTTCTAATTCTCAGTGCAAAGCTCTTCCTAGAGTGCTATACTACTGCATGGAAAATAGTACATAGCAACATGGAACAATTTATAATGTATAATTTAATCCATAACATCAAGCACATAAAGGAATAAGAAATATGTGCAATTGCATTATTTGCATAAATAAAATGTAAGTTATTTTAAATTAAATTCAACAGAGCGTTTGTGTCTAATATGTTGATATAACTTTTATGTATCACAAAGATTTTTCTAAAACTGAAGATAATAGGTTTTTCCACATCCTTGAACAAGACTTCACCCTGTAGAAACCAAAGATGCCTGTGTTTAGTGAACTTAATCCACTGAACAGCGTCTCCATAGATCTTTTTACTTATGTCTGAAGTATATTTTAAACTTCACAGTAACTTAAAATTCCAGAAAATTTTGAAAATGTATTTCTTAAGCATAGGAATAAATGAGAATTCTGCTTATAAATATCAAATGCAATGAAATCCAACCTTCCTTATTACTTCTACATGCATTTCACTAATAAGTAAAACATTCAAATCCTCTATAAAGTATCTGAGATTCAAAATCATGGGTAGTTTTTAATATAATTTAATCATTCTCTCTATTACAGGGTAGCTGTGAGTCAAAATTGACTTGACACCAATGGATTTTTTATTGTAAAGATTGTAATGTCTGAACATATTAACAGTGATATTATGTAGATTTTCCTGGAAAAATTAAATGATTATTGTGTTTCTTTATTATTTATGTTATTGATTACAAATGAGACTTATTCTCATCATGAGTAGAGATTCAATCAAAGTCATCTCTGTTTTTTGTATTACTTTAAATCCTGCATAATGAAATGATAATGAGAAAATGCAAGTTCTGTGAACAATATTAACATTAGCTCTTCCTCAGAATAATTATTTTCTCATGGTTGAACATGAAGAGGAAAGCTAAATACTAAGAAAGCACATGCATGCCAATTTCTCAGGCTGATACTGCCATTAACATCATTCAGATAGCTGATTACATAATGTTCTGTTGCCTTCTACTTAAATACTATACATTAATTGAGATATATACTGAATGCAAAAACAAACCCATTCAGTATTCCGGTCTGATATTTTCAATAGAATCTCTATTCAATTATTTGCCCTAGTTACATCCAGGATGAATCTTAAATTGCCTCTCACTGAAATTATATTTTCTACTTTATCTTAATTCAAACTTTACCCTAAAGATAAAAATCTCTGAAGGTGAAATGTGTTTTCAGAATGTGCTTGGGAGCATAAGGTGAAGATAACATGAAAGAGAAGTATTTGGAGCGAGTTAGAGGTGATCTGCAGCCATGATACATCATTGCTAGCACTATATCCTCCTGGACACATCTGGCTGACATCATGTGGCATCAATTTCTCTATCCCAACTTTGCCCATGGCTTCCTAAATTTTTGCAATCAACCCTACTTTCTCTTTTGTCTGTTACATGTAGAAAGTAGTTAATGTAATGATATCATCCCATCTGGTTTATAAAGACATGTGAATCAAAATGCTTGATGACAGTACTCCCTATATAAAGACTATTTGATTTCTCATAAGTTTTGACTAGAATGATCTGAACAATTCTTTTATGATTAATTAACATTTTTATTGTCATGATACACTGATTGGTTGCTTTCTTCTCATTTTTTTTTTTTTTTTTTGGTTTCACAAGCTCAATTATAATGAATACTGAAAAAATTTTTGTGTTAACCTTACTAATAGTGTGGTAATTAACGTTGTGTGTCAACTTGGCTGGGCCTGGTTGAGCGGCTGGGCAATTGGATATATTCATTCCCCATGGTGAGACTGGTAATCAACTTCATGGTCGAGACTGCCACAAGCAGCTATATAGCTGATTTAGGGATGTGGTCAGCTTCCCATATATAAGAAGGAGCTTTGGGAATGGTCTCTAGTCTTTTGGAATGCTTAGACCATGCATGTAGCTGAGTCTTCATTCAGCAGCCTGCCATGCTCTGTCGATCTTGGGGCTATCTCTGGACTTGAATCAATGGCCTGCCGTGTAGTTTGGTAATCCTGGGACTGTGCCTTTTTACTTGTCAACCTTGGGTTTGTCAACCTCAGCAGCCAGCAGCTGCCTGAGTGAAGAGATGATTCTAGCTTCAGTGGGCCAAGAGCAAGAGACAGAGCTGAAGCCCGAGGTCAAGGAGCTTTCACCCAGCCCCTAGAGCCTGGCACTTTGAACGTGGATTTCTAGCCTCCCAGACTGTAAGAGAATAAACTCTCGTTTGTTCAAGCCATCCCATTTGTGGTATATTCCTGTCAGAGCAGCACTAGGTAACCAAAACAAAAGTTTCCCAATATTTATATAAAACAGAACAGATATTCTTCAGTATTGAGTCAGAAGATGAGAACAGGACTTTTGCTATGAGGACAGAGCACACATTGTGAATAAATCCATTTATGATTTTACAATTGGTGTACTTTCCTTTATTTTTAATTTTTGAGTTGCCAAAGTAGGAAGTAATCAGCTGTCTCTAGAGATATGGTATATCATTTCAGAGTCAAATTAGTAGTGTGTTGCACAAACAATTTTATTGAGAGAGATATTTTTCTATAGGGTAGATTTAATCATATTTCATCTTGTTCAAAAGAAAATTGGATTCACTGTTTCTACTTTGGATATAGAAAGCATCAAGGGAATGAGACTTGTATTGTTTCATGAAGAAAATATTGGCAATCTACAAAATTAGAATCACCTTGAGTCCATGAGAGAACAGAGATCTCAGTGCAACCAAATAAACTGAATTTCTGAGAATGAGCAAACATCTCCAGCAGAGATGTTTCACCATCAGCAGAGAAAGGTCATTGCCAAACAAATGAGTAAGAAGAAACTAGTACAGCATTTCAGAAATGCTTAATCATTGAATGTGGGATGCTATTTCAATCGGGACTGCATATGATCCCCAATCAGGAAAATTTGCACTCATCTCAAGATATTTATAAGAAGAGCGTTCTCATGGTACCACAGTTATATGGGAGATATATACTGTTGTTAAAGGACAAGTACAAATTATCTCTTACTGCATATAACCTTTTATTTAATAAAAATCCTTAAACTATAGGGGGAGGAAGATAAGCTCCTTCACTTCCAGAGTTTAAGCTAAACTCCACTGCTTCTTTGAGAGAAGTTTGATCAATAGTTCCTCTGTCTCTGAAAAAAGAACAGGGAAATGTCACCTCCATGATGATGTGGCTATTAGGTGTCCTCCAGTCAACTCCAATTCATCATGATTCTATGTAAAACAGAACAAAACACTTCCTGGTCCTGTGCCAGCCTCACAATCCTTGCTGTACCTGGGCATCATAGCAGTTATTTTCAATCCATCTCATTGAGGGCCTTCCCCTTTTTTAACTGACCCTCCACTTTACCAAACATGATATCCTTCTCCAGGGAATGGTCCCTTCTGACAACATGACCAAAGTAAGTGAGAAGTCTGGCCATTCTCCCTTCCAAGGAGCATTCCAGTTGCACTTCTTCCAGTACAAATTCATTAGTTCTTCCAGCAGTCCACAGTACTTTCAGTATTTGCCAATATCACACTCAAAAGCATCAACTCTTCTTTGGTCTTCCTTATTCATTGTCCAGGTTTCACATGCATATGAGGCTGTTGAAATATCATGCCCTGGATTAGGCATATTTTAGTCTTCAAAGAGACATCTTTACTCCTCAGCACTTGAAAGAGGTTTTTTTTTTTTTTTTGCAGCAAATTTGCCCAGTGTAACATGTCAGCTGATTTCTTGACTGCTACCTCTATGGGTGTTGATTAGGAACTAAGTAATACGAAATCTTTGACAACTTCTGTCTTTTCTCCATTTATCATGATGCTGCTTATTCATACAGTTGTGAAGATTTTAATTTTCTTTTTGTTGAGGCATAATCCATACTGGAGAGACTAGTCTTTAATATTCATCAGTAAGTGCTTCAAATCCTCTTCACTTTCAGTAAGCAAGGTTGTGCCAATGCATATCACAGGTTGTTAATGAGTCTTCCTCCAATCCTGATGCTATGTTCTTCTTCATATAGTCCAGCTTCTTAGTTTCTGTATGCTCAGCATACAGATTGAATAAGTATGGTGAAAGGATACAACCCTGATGCACTCCCCCTGTTCTGTTCGACTATTGCTTCCTGGTCTATGTACAGGTTCCTCACAAACACAATTAAGTATCTGGAATTGCCATTTTTTTTCCCCATTCTTTGCAATGAATTCTATAATGTATTATGATCCATACAGTCAAATGATTTTGCATAGTTAATGAAACACAAGCAGACATCTTTCTGGTATTCTTTGCTTTCAGCCAAGATCCATCTGACATCACAATGGTATCTTTCATTCCGTGTCCTCTTCCAACTTCCAACTTCCATTTCTGGAAATTCTATATTGATGTACTGCTATAACCATTTTTTAATTATCTTCAGCAAAATTTTACTTGCATGTGATATCAATGATATTGTTTCCACATTCTGTGTGATCACTTTTATTTGGAATGGGTACACATATGGATCTCTTCCAGTCACTTGGCCAGGTACCTGTTTTCCAAATTTCTTGGCATACATGAGTAAGTGCCTCCACCACAGCATCCATTTGTTGAAACATCTCAATGGGTATTCTGTCAATCCTGGAGCTTTGTTTTTGCCCATTCTTTTAGGGCAGCTTCGACTTCTTCTTCTACTTCTTCTCACTTATATAATGCAAATGACAATCACTGATTCTGGGAAGGAGAAAAAGTAAAAATATTTTGGCCAGAGAAAATTATCTTGCACTCAAAAACAAACAAACAAACAAACAAAAACTCACTGCCATTGAGTCGGTCTCAACACATAGCAACCATTCCTTGGGTTTCCAAGGAGGTATCTCTATGGAAGTAGATTGCCACTTCTACCAAGAAGTGGCTGTTGGGTTTGAATCATTAGTCTTCTGGTTAGCAGTCAAATGTCTTAGGCACTACACCATCAGGATCCAATATTTATATTCAGAAGAGTTTTGCTAGTATTGGATTTGAGGCAAGAAACTATATTACGCCCAAGAAAAACATATCCTGAGATTGGTGACCAAGGTGAAGAAGGAGAGTGGGATAAGAAAGTGCCAATTCTGATGTCCAGACACAAAAGCTTGCTTAAGACAAGGCTAGATCAGGAAAAAGGAGAAATCCCCTATCCTCTCTAAAACTTTAAGTCTAAGAAATTAGCAACAGCAATCTACTTCTGTGCATAAAACAAACAAACAAACAAGCAAGAAAACTCACTGCGGTTGAGTCAAATTCAACTCATAGGGACCCCTCCTTGGGTTTCTGAGGTGATATCACTGTGGAAGCACATTTCCCAATCTTCCGTCTGGGGTGTGGCTGGTGGTTTTGAACTGCTAGCCTTCTAGTTAGTAGTGAAATGCCTTAGGCACTAAGCCACCAGAAAATGGAGAAAGATTCCTCTTTGTGGTTCAAGACTATGGCGACAGTGGAAAGACATGAATTTAAATAGAAAAACTGAGAAAATCCTTTTGGTATCCAGGCACTGTAACTTCGTTACAGTTAACTGTAAGATAGGACCTTTTAAATAATGAGGATTATCTGGGGTCATCTCCACATATTTAATCTATAAATTTAATTAGATCTGCACATTTTCTTTTGTCATATAATATAGCATACTCACAGGTTCAACAACAAGGCAAGTTTAAGGGTCTCCTCTGACATCCATTTTTGTTTCTTTTTTTCCTTCTTTCTTTCTTTTCTGTCTTTTTAATAAGGAACTCTGGTGGCGTAGTGCCTAAGGCATTTGACTGCTAACCAGAAGGCTGGCAATTCAAACCTACCAGCCTCTGGGTGGAAGGAAGACTAAATGATTTACTTAAAGATTTACCACCTCGGCAACCCAAAGGGGCCAGTCAATAAAAATGCATTTGTTTGTTTTTTGGTCTTTTTAATGACCTTTTACTTTCTACATGTATGATGTTCTTGATGCCATCCCACAACTCATCTGGTCTTTAGTCATTGACATTCAATGCATCAAAACTATTGTTCAGATGGTTTCTAAATTCAGGTACGATATACTTAAGGTCATATTTTGCTTCTCATGAACTTCTTTTAATTTTCTTCAGTTTCAAGTTAAACTTGCATATGAGCAATTGATGATATATTTCACAGTTGGCCCCTTGCCTTGTTCAGACTGATAATATTAAGCTTCTTCTTCATCTCTTTCTACAGATGTGGTTAATTTTATTGTTGTGCATTTTTTCTAGTGAGGGTCACATGTATAGTCACTGTTGTAGAAAGATATTTGCAATGAATAAGTCATTGGTCTTGGAAATTCTGTGATGTGATCTCCAGTATCATTTCTATCACCAAGGTCATATTTTCTAACTACCTATCCTTCTTTGTTTCCAATTTTTGAATTCCAATCACAAGAATTATCACTGTATCCTTATTACATGTTAGGTCAATTTCAGATTTGGGAAATTGGTAAAATTCTTCAATTTTTTCCATTTTTGGGCTTAGTGGCTGTTGTGTAAATTCAATAATAACAGTATTAACTGGTCTTCTTGTAGGTCTATGGATAGTATCTTATCACTGAAAGCATTGCACTTCAGTATAGATCTCGAAATGTTCTTCTTGATGATGAATACAATGCCATTCCTCTTCTACATGTCATTCCCAGCATAGTAAACTATAAGATTGGCTGACTCAAAATGGCCATTTACAGCTTATGTGGGTCTTTTCTGGAGTCTATGCTCTGTTCCATTTATATAGCTGTCTATTCTTGCAATGATACCTTACTTTACTGATTACTGTAGCTTTATATGATTACTATTAACAAATATATTGAATTTCAGATAATGTTTTAAAGAATTTCTTACAAACATTAACCATGATTATTTTAAGATGCTTTTCTTTAACATTTTCTCTCTTAAAAAATGCTTAACATTAATATTTAAAGTTGGATATTTATATTAAATATGCTTTATAACTATATAAATGCTAAAATTATATGATCGATCTGGAGAAGTTATACTCTGGGGCTTTCAATTTTTTGGTATAGTTCTATAAATTAGGTTTTGTTTTGTTTTGTTTTGTTTGGCTTCTGCTATTTTACTGATCTCTGTGATACTGAAATTACTTCCTTGAAGTTTTAGAAAGAAAAAAGCCTGGATTGTCTTCTGAAATTTTCTACTGATAAGCAACTAAATAGTACAAGGTACCTAAGTTTCTTGATAGATGGTTTTCTTGTATAAAATGTATGGTAGTAAATGATATTTAATGGTTGGTGTAAGGATTAAATAGCTAAGAAAAAAGTGAAAGGAGCTTAATGCACTGCAAATAACTTTAAATGGGTAGCTCCCTATATTATATATAATTTTCCCTTATCTCAGTTTTGCTATTACTACATGTAAATAGCTGGTTGAATTTTAGATACTTATATTTTCATTACAGCATCCAAAGCAGAATCAAAATAGTGTATCAAATGTCTATAATTATTTCTCCCTATTTTAGTGATGTTGTTGTTGTTATGTACCGTCGAGTCACATCTGACTCATAGTGACCCCTCCTTGGGTTTCCGAGGCAGTATCACTACGGAAGTAGATTGCCCCATCTTCCTTCCGAGGAGTGGCTGGTGGGGAACTCCAAAAAATGAATATACTCATATACCTAACATGAAACAAAATTATAATGGAATTATATCATTTTAAAAATAATTAGTAACTTGCAATTCAAAATTATCTTTTGATCTAATATTCATGGTTCTATTCTGTCATAGCTAAAATACTTTATTGTTTAATGTAGCTTCTTAGATTTGGAAATATTAGCATGCTACTTCTCTTAATCTCTATTAACCATGTATATTAACTATTGTCAGTAAACCTTGCTTTGACTCCTTAAATACCAAATAAAACACTTTTTCCAGTGGCATCAATAATTCTCAGAAGTTAGAATAAAATTATTGTATCATAATATCCAGTCTACACAAAGAGGCAGTTCCCGGAGGACTAATGTGATGGGTTTCAAAGTAGTTTTGCATGGTAGAAACTGTAAATCATCTATAGTTTAATGATGCATAAAATGTTATAAAATAAATTGTGCTAGAAATTTCATATAAAACCAGCTCTAGCCACACAAATCAGATTATATTTATTCTATTTTATTTTAAACATTTTGACATAAGTGAGTACAATGAAAGTTATTTCTATATATGGAATATTACACTGAAAATTGTATAATGTACAATTGTAAAATTATGCACTATTTTGCCTAAAACCAGAAAGTTGGATTATTTGTCTGGTAAATACTTATTTGGAAATTCCTTTAGCATACAAAAGTGGTAAAATTATATAATGCAGTGCTTTTGACAAACTTTTTAAATTCTTTGTTAAGAAAACACATTGAGTCCCAGGAAAGTACAAAGAAATGTACAGGGAGGTGATATGAATCCTTTACCTAGTTGCCGCCAACCACCATTGACATTGTGCATATCTATAGCATAATATCAAGACAAGGAAATTGAAAATCCACAGTTTATTCAAATTTTAGCAGTTAACACTCATTCATTTGTGTGTTTTTGTGTGCATATAGCTGTATGCAATTTTATCATTTGTGCAGCTTTATGTTAAGATCACCACTATCACAATTTTAGACTTTATCATTACCACAAAGCTCCCTCATTCTGCCCATTTATATCCACACTCACCTTTCCCACTGCAGTCCTAATCCCTCAAAACCACTAATCCATTCTCCATCTTCACCATTATGTCATTTGATGGAAGTTGTATTATAAACAGGTACAGTACATATCCTTTGAAATTATCTTTAGTTTTTCACTCAGCATAATTTCCTTGAGATTTATCTAAAGTGTGGGTGTATCAGTCAGTTCTTTCCTTTATAGTCTGAGAAGTATCCCTTGGTTTGGTTATACTCTAATTTGTTTATCCATTCATCTACTGAAGGACATTTGTGTAGTTTCCAGATGTGAGCTATTATGAATAAAGACAAAAATTACATGTAATTTCTATAACATCACTTTCTACATATGCTGAGTTATATTTGTTATGGCAAAATTATTTGTTTAAATTCAGTTTTTCTGATAACATTTTAATATTTTTATTTAAGTGGATATTATTATCAGGGAAATAATTTGTGACTAATATTATAGATGTATGCCAATTTCTTACAATCAAGGCACTATTTATGTAATGAAGAGCTCCTGAAACTTAAATTGGAAGGGCTTTAAATGAGCTTGATTTGAGAAAGAGAAAATACTAAATTTGAAATTACACTCATATGTTTTGAAAAGGTTAAATGAACCAGTTCTAAATGGCTCTTAGAAGACATATGAGAAAAGTTCTAATAAATACAGAATAAAAACATTTCAAACAGTAAGTAAAAATTAATTTACCAACTGTTGTGTGATGCAAGGCAAGTGAGTAGGGGAGTTAATAATTTTGGTTATTAGCAAAAATCTACTAAGATTTCTCATACAATTTCAAAGCTATCTCATTAATATCTTAATTAAATACATAATGGATTTAATGAGACATGATCAGGTTTTAGATCAAGATGTCTTCTTATGCATCACTTTGAAAATGAAGAATAAATGTGTATTTGAGATATGATCTGATAAAAATATTAGACCATTTGTGAAGTTGGTGATCAATCTTGGCCACATGAAAAGCTTTATTCATTCTCTTCCTTGCCGTTGTCTTTTAATTATTTGAGATATCATAACATATTTGAGGAGCTCTGGTAGTATAATGCCTAAGGCACTTGACTGCTAACTAGAAGGCTGGCGGTCCAAACCCACCAGCCACTCTCGGAAGGAAGGTTGGGCAATCTACTTCCGTAGTGATACCACCTAGGAAACCCAAGGAGGGGGTCGCTATGAGTTGGGGCTGACTTGAAGGCACATAACAACAACAACAATATATTTGACTAACAATTAAAAGATCCTTTGAGACTTTCAATGCATATCTTTTCCATAAGAAATGTGGAACAAGAATTTCTGAGCCTGACTAATGTGAAGCTAATCCTTGGCTCCCATCAACTACTACCTGAAAACCTTGGTCAAAGTAACCACCTAATCTACTTGCATTTCATTTTTTTTTTCTTTTAAGATGGAATAATAATCCTAACATAAAATTTTGGGGAAGAAGTTTAGATAGTGCATATAAAGTACACAATAGATTTCAGTCATTAGTCGGCTCTGAATAAATTATATCTTTGTGTGTTCAGATAGTTGTTTCCCTATTGTCTGGCACTAGTAACCACATTAGGAGTTCTGGTAGCATAGTGCCAAGGCACTTGACTGCTAACCAGGAGGCTGGCGGTTCAAACCCACCAGACACTCCTCGGAAGGAAGGTTGGGCAATCCTACTTCCGTAGTGATAACTGCCTCGGAAACCCAAGGAGGGGTCGCTAGGAGTAGGGGCCGACTCGATGGCAAACAACAGCAACAACAGTAACCACATTGGCCTTTCCATTAAAGACTGCCTTACCTTAAGCACTAGGCTTTTTTTTTTATATCCTTCACTCCTTGCTTGCTTCTGTTATAGCAATCACCACTCTCTGTGCTCTCCCAGGTCTTTATGATATTGAAATATTTTAATGTTTTAATAATCATAGTGTGCATATTGGTTTAGAGAGGATGCTGGCTTTGAAACAATATGGATAATATGAATGAAGATAGTAATAAGTCAACAGTGGTCAAGAACAGTGGTCAAAGGTGGTCTATTTGGAGTGGTTAGATAATATTATGAGGAAAAACACTTTACAAAGGGGTCAGAAGCTGAGAAGTTTTAGAACTTGATAGAGGAGTACTGAAATCACAGCAACCTGTTCCATATTTAGGCTTCAAAACACAGAAGAATATTGAATATTTTTATATTTGGTAACTGTAACATGACTTTACTTAATACTCTGGTTATAAGAAATTTGTCAGACTATTTATGACTTATATCCTAGATCTGTCTTTCCTTTCTTTCATTCTTCTAAACTCATTATGAATGCTTTTCTTTAAAGGACTGGTTTTGTACTTTCAGAAGTCACAAGTAATTCATTTTATCTCATCCTAATTTAGAAATGTGTTACTCTTTGTTTTTTGTATTGAAGTAGTAGAAGAAATACATAGGATGTTATTAGAATGTATTGTTATGATAGACATTGTTGTTTCCTTTCAACCTATAGAAAGTAGAGTGGTTATGCACCCTGTCTTTGTTAGATATTTATTATATCAATAACAATGAAACTGTAATGCTTTATACAACTACATGGTTCATCAATTTAAGTATTTTCATGAAAATTTCTTAATTGTCCACCACCACTTAAGCTAAGAAATAATGTCAATGTGATAAAAATGGATTAAATATTTTAAAAATACCACTGTAGTATTTTTATATAACTAATTTTTCTTGTCCTAGCAGCACATTTTTTCATAAGTATAAAACTAATAAACCTTCATTGTGCAAATAAGAAAATGTGCAGAAAACAAAACAAATGAAAAAAAAAAAACTTGAAGTAATCTTGCAACCCATAGAAATATTACAATTAACATCATAATATACTGGTTAGTGTTTTTTCATATATCTATATATGCATATATGTATGTCCACCACTTGTCAGTTGGTTGTACTGTGGTGGGTAAAGTATTGCTGTGATGTTGGAAGCTATGCCATCAGTATTTCAAATACCAGCAGTGCCACCCACGGTGGACAGGTTTTAGCAGAGGATCCAGACATAGACAGACTGGGAAGGAGGACCTGGCAATCTACTTCCCTCCTGCCAAAAAATATACGTAGATAGATAGATAGAGGAACCTAGACATATAGATAGAGATATACTATATATAACCTTCAGTATAGATTACACCTCAGCATACATAAAACAAAGACCCTCACAACTAGGTCAATCAGCAACATCATGATAAAAGGAGAAGAGGTTGTACTTGTCAAGGATTTCATTTTACTTGGATCTATAATCAATGCTCATGAAAACAGCAGTCAAAAAATCAAACAACACATTGCATTGAGCAACCTCTGCAGAAAACCTCTATAAACTGTCAAAAAGCTCTTTATGAAGATTTTTGATGTTCATAATAAATGTTTATTTTTTGGTTGTCCCAGCCAACTAGTTTCTCTTCTGCTCTTTGTACCTTTATAGTTTACGTTTGCTAGTGTATTTATGTCATATACTAGGGACCCTAGGTTTGCCCCAATTTTTTCTTTGACGATCCTTATGTTTTGTTTGTTTGTTTGTTTTATATTTAGGGCTTTGATCCATCTTAAGTTAGTTTTTTTTTTTTTTTTTTTTTTTTTTTAATTTGGTGAGAGATATGGATCCTGTTTCATTTTTCCTGCAAATTCAGTTTGGGGCACACCATCTACTGAAGAGACTGTTTCTCGTTTAATAGATTCCAGTCCTTTGTCAAAGATCAGCTGTCCATGGGTGGATGGATTAACTTCTTGGTTCTAAATTCAGTTCCTCTGCTCTATGTTTCTGCTATTGCACCAATACTAAGCTGTTTTGAATACTGTAACTATGCAGTGGGTTTTGAGGTCAGGGAGTATGAAATCTCCTGCTTTGTTCTTCTTCTTCAGCAAGGTTTTACTTATCTGGGGTCTCTTTCCTTTCCATATAAAGTTAATGATTAATTTTCTCATCTCTCTAGAGAGTGATGATGGATTCGTGATCAGGATTGCAATATTTATGTAGATTGCTTTTCGTAGTATTGACAATTACAATTAAATATTTATGTTAATCAAATGACTTCACTAAAAGAGTAAAAAGAGAAGTTATAGACTGAAATGCTTTTGGCAATGACATATCTGACAAGGGACTAATCTCTAAAATGTATAGAAGATGTCAAAACTTCAACAAGAAGAAGATAAACCATTAAATTTAATATATGGGCAGAGAGTATACAGATAATTCACCAAAGAAGACCTTCAGGTAACCAGCAGACACAAAAAGAAATGCTCATGATCATTAGCTATG
>NW_006921608.1:303935-315353 GCF_000298275.1 Orycteropus afer afer
ATGGAACTGTAAAATGGTATAACCACTAAGGAAAATCATATGGCACTTCCTAAAAAAATTGGGTGTAGAAATGATCCAGCAATCCCACTACTAGGTATATGTTCTAGAGAAATAAATACCATGACCCGAACAGATATGCGCACTATGGACCCTCAAGTTCATTACAGAATTATTCACAATAGTAAAGAAATGGAAACAACCTAAGCATGCATCAACAAATGAGTAAACAAACTACAGTTCACACACATACAAATGAAATACTTCAAACCCCAAATCCCAACCTTACTGCCATCGAGTCAATTCTGACTTATAGCAATCTCCACTGGATTTCCAAGGCCATAAATCCTTATGGAAGCAGACTGCCTCATCTTTCTTCCATGGAGTGGCTGGTGGGTTCAAACCACTGACTTTTTGATTAGCAGCCCAGTGTGCTAACCATTATACCATTAGAGCTCCTTAATGAAATACTAAGCCACATTAAATCGTAAAGATGAATCTGCAAGCACCTCATAGCATGGATGAACCTAAAGGACATTATGCTGAGTGAAATTAGTCAATAACAAAAGGACGAATATTATATGAGACTACTATTGTAAAAAGTCAAGAAAAAGTTTATACACAGAAAGAAATATTCTTTGAAGGTTACCAGGAGGTGGGAGGGGAAGGGACAGTAAATCACTAACTAGAGAGTAGAAATGTATTAAATTGAGTGAAGGGAAAGTCAATATACAATAAGGGAGAGATCAGCACAAAATGATCAAGATAAAGGAAGACAAAAGAGCTAGGAGGAGCATGAGTTAAAGCAACAAATGTAGACACTATTACAAACACAATTCTGCAATAACAGTAATAACAATAATATACAAGTAGATACACAGATGCACAAGCTGGATAAGTGTGGGAAGGGAAATAGGATGCACCCACAAATATATATATAGGCTTGACAGAGGATATTTCTACATATGTAACTAAATGTGCTGCAAATATATCAATGAATATAGGAGAGTATCCAGGGGATAAATTTATAAAAAATATCTTATCTCTAACCAAACGCCTTGAGTTAGTGAGTCACTGGGCCTGGGAGCTCAGGACCATAGTCTCAGGGGACATTACCTCAGTTGGCATAATATACTCTTCAAAGACAATGTGTTAATCCTGCTTTGTTGTGTCAACCAAAAATCAACAATGAATCACAGAAGATCAAAAGGGTAGCACTTACCTAGGAATAAAGCTCAACAGGCAGGAAGGGATAGGGAAAAGGACATATGGAAACGACAAATGCAGGGAGGAAGAATAGTGTCATAACATGGGGGTCTTAAAAGCCTGAGAGTGGCCTGTTTTGGTTCTCTAGTGCCACTCTGGCAGAAATACCACAGGTGGATAACTTTAACAAGCAGGGACTTATTCTCTTACAGTTTAGGAGTCTATTAGTCAGAGCTCAAAGTTCCAGCTCTAGGGTCTGGGTGGAAACCCCTCAACCCTGGGCTTCAGCTCTGCCTATTGCTCCCAGCTTACTGTATTTGGAAGCTTCTCTTAACTTGGACTGCTGGCTGCTTAGGCCGACAAACCCAAAGTCTACAAGTAAGATGGCACAGTCCCAAAATTATCAAGCAACATGGCAGGCCACTAGTTCAAGTCCAGAAACAGTCCCAAGATCAGCAGACTACATGGAAGGCTGCTAAATGAAGACTTGGCTACATGCAGGACTCAAGTGTGCCAAAAGCTCAAAGACCTTTCTCAAAGCTGTCTTCTTGTATACTGAAAGCAGAGTACATACCTAAGGCAGCTACTCAGCTGCTCACAGTAGATGCCACCATGGAGTTGATTACCAGTCTCATCATGCGGAATAACTACATCCTGCTGCCCAGCCAGTCAAAACCAGGCCATGCCAAGTTGATACACAACTACCACACCATCTAAAGTACAACTACTGGTTTCCCTCCATCTAGAGCAAAGAAGACTGAAGGAAACAGAAGATTCAAGGAAATGATTAGTCCAACGAAATAATGGACCACAGGAACCACAATTTCAACCGCAGTGAGACCAGAAGAACCAGATAATGCCAGGCTACCACTGCTGACAGGTCTGAAGGAATCACAATACATAGAGTGGGAGAAAAATATGGAACAAAATTCAAAATACTGGTCTGATAGAGACTGAGGGAACCTCCAAAACTATGGTCCTAACACTCTTCAAGCCTGAAACTGAACCCACCCCCATCGTTCAACTTTCAGCCAATCAATAAATAGACTGATAAATAGAATGATAACACCAGGGAGTACTCACACCTTAGAACAGCCAACCATAGAAGATCAAAAGGTTAGCATTTACTGGGAATAAAACTCAAAAGGCAGGAAACCAAACCAAACCAAACTCACTGCCCTCGAATTGAACCCAACTCATAGCAACCTCTCTGTGGGTTTCTGAGCGGGTATCACTATGGAAGTAGATTGTCCAACCTTCCTTCCAAGGAGTAGGCAGTGGATTTGAACCACCAGTCTTCAGGTTAGCTGTCAAATGCCTTAGGCACTATGCTACCCAAAGGCAGGAAAGGATAGGAAAAAAAGGACATAATGGAAATGATAAACACAGGGAGGAAATGAGAATAGTGCTGCTATATTATGAGGATTGCATAGTGCCTAAGACATTTGACTTTCATCCACATTATAATAAAAAGTTATTAAAAAAAATAAAGTGTTAAAAAGCAAAGATGCCACCATGAAGAATAAGGTGCACCTGATCCAGCTATAATATTTTCATTCACCTCATGTACATGGGAAAGCTAGATAATGAATAAGGACCAGAGAATTGATGCATTTGAATCATGGTCTTGGTAAAGAGTATTGAATATACCACAGACTGTCCCAAGAATGAATGGATCATTTTGGAAGAAGTACAGCTGGATAATTTCTTAGAAGTGAGGATGATGATATTTTATGTCCTGTATTTTGGAAGTGTTATCAGAAGGAACCAGTTCCTGGAGAAGGACATCATTCTTCATAAAGTAGAGGGTCAGTGAAACAGAGGAAGGCCCCCAATAAGGTGGACTGACACCGTGGCTGAAACAATGGGTTCAGACACAGCAAGAATGGGAGAATGGTGCAGGACTGGCAGTGTTCATTTTGTGGGCAGTGTTTCAGTATGTGGGTTTGCCAAGAATTAGAATAAACTCAGTGACAACCAACAATAACAACAACAGTTTAGAGAAAACACAGCCATGCCCTTTTACAAAATAAATTTCATTTATTAAAGCAAATTTTGTGTTACATTGGGCTTTTTCTTCCTGCATTAAAGACAAATGATAGTTTTTATTATTTTAATTTTATTTGTTTTTCTTTTGGCTGAGTTTCTTATGCTATTCTACTCCCATGCTCTTCATTTGAAATGTTATATTTTATTACTTCAAACTAAATATTCTGATTTTATTAGAAACCTAGATGTACAATACCATGAGTTGCAATATAAGATAAAATTGAACAGGCTCTGAAGGAGAATATCTTTGAACACTTAGCTAATAACTGAAAGACTGGTGATCGGAATGCCCTCTGAGGGCCTCAGAAGAGAGGCCTGGCAATCTACTTCTGAAAGTCCATACCACTGAAAATCCTTAGGAGCACATTTCCACTCTGAAATGTGTGGGGTCTCCATGAGTCACAACCGACTTGACAGAACTTGATATGCAAAATAAGGCAAAAAATTTCCATGTGACTTCTAACTATTGTTCAAAAGTGTCAGAAATTTCTGATATTGTATAAAGAATGAATTCTCTTTCTCAAAGCTGCATGATCTCTTTTATCTTTAAAAATGGTCTTTCTCCCTTTCCAACTATATAAGGCACATAGAAGTTGTAGGGTAAGAACATTTACAGACAACTGAAGAAGAAATTAACATCTTCTGGAAATACTATGTGTTGGCTTTAAAAATCAAAATAAATGCAGTTAGAAGATGGTTGTTTCTGTTGTCAGCTGTCCTAGAGATGACTCAAGCTCATGACTACTCCATGTACAACAAAATGAAGCTTTGCTTTGTCCTGTTTCATCTTCACAAGAATTGGTATCTTTGAGTTTACTGTTGTGACCAATGTGTATTTTAGTGCCTAATGATTCAGGGTGTTCATCTTCCAACACTATATCAGACAATATTCCATTGGGACCTATGGATTCTCATTGGCTAATTTTCAGGAGGGAGTGTATGATCAAGAACCAATGGTATTAATGGAAGAAGTCCAAATTACACTGCAGGAATTGGTGAAAAACAAGGCTCCAGGAATTGAGGAATACTCATTGAGATGTTTCAACAAATAGATGCAAGTGTTGGAGATCCTTACTTGTTTAGGTCAAGAAATTTGGAAGACAGCTACCTGGCCAACTGACTGGCAGAGGTAGATATTTGTGCCCATTCCAGTGAAAGATAATCTAAAGAATGTGGAAATCATTGAACAATACCATTAATATCACACATAAGTAAAATCTTTCTGAAGATAATTTAAGAATGGTTGCAGGAACATATTGACCAGAACCTCCAGAAATGCAAGGTGGATTCATAACTGAGGGTGTGGAACAAAGGATATCACTGCTGATCTCAGATGGATCTTAGCTGAATGTAAAGAATACCAGAAAGATGCCTACCTGTGTTTTACTGATTTGATTATGTACATTATAACACATTATGGATAATACCACAAAGAATGAGAATTCCAGAATACTTCCTTGTTCTCATGAGGAACCTGTACATAGACCAAGAGGCTGTCATTTGAACAGAAGAAGGGGATATGGAATGGTTTAAAATCAAGAAGAATGTACATTAGGGATGCCTCCTTTCATCATACATATTCAGGCTATCTGAGAAGATGGGCCATATAAAGAAGAATGTGGCGTCAGGATTGGAGAAAGAACCATTAACCTGCGACATGCAGATGACAAAACCTTGCTTGCTGAAAGTGAAGAAAACTTGAAACACTTAATGATGAAGGTCAAAGACTACAGTCTTCAGTAGTAATTACACTTGAACATAAGGAAAATGAAGGTCCTCACAACTGGACCAAAAAGCCACATCATAATAAATGGAGAGAGGATTGAAGTTGTCAGGGATTTCATTTTACTTGGATCCTCAGTCAACACTCATGGAACCAGCAGTCAGGAAATCAGACATTGTATTGCACTAGGAAAATCTGCCGCAACACACTACTTTAAGGTGTTGAAGAACTAAGCTGTCACTTTGAAGACTAAAGTGAGTCGGCCCCCAGCTGTGGTACTTTCAATCACTTCATACGCATGTGAAAGGTGGACAATGAATAAGGAAGATGAAAGAAGATTTGATGCCTTTGAATTGAGGTGTTGATGAGGAATACTGAAAATACCATGTACTGCCAGAAGAATGAACAAATCTGTCCTGGAAAAGGTGCAGCCAGGATGTTCCTTGAAAGCTAGAATGGTCAGACTTTGTCTCACCTACTTTGGTCAATTGTCAGAAGGGTCCAGTCACGGGAGAAGGATATCATGCTTGATAAGGTTACAGGTCAGTAAAGAAGGTGAAGACCCTCAATGAGATGGATTGCCAGTGGCTGCAATGATGGGCACAAGCACAACATTGTAAGGATAGGAAGTGTTTGATTCTGCTGTATATAGTGTCACTATGAGTCAGAGACAACACGATGACACCTGACAACAACAATAATTTTCTAATTTAGATCCAGGCCTTTCTTCCTGTTCTGTCTTTGTCTGGAAACTCCGCTGAAATCTGTCTGCCTAGATGACTCTGTTGGTATTTACTCTACTGGTTGCATAGCTTCCAGCATCATAGCAACATGCCTTAACCACCATACTACCACAAACTGGCAGGTGGGTTGTTGGCCGTTACACACAGAAGTAGTTATTTGCAGAATTATATTATGAAGGCAGGCAAAATATGCTATTTAAAACTAAGAAAAAAAATATCACTAGACTTCTTGTTGCTGTTGCTGTTCTTGTTATGTAAAACACATTTTTCCTCCTGAAACAAAAGTTTGTTTTGTGGCACAAAGTTCTGAGATGTGATATAAAAAAGAAAAGAGAATGATAAAACTGACAATAAGGAAGAATGATAGGTGTGGTATGCACACATTTTGAAGGAAATATAATCCTGGGATTAGAAAAACAGAAAACACAGATATAAATCTGAAAATGAGCTCAGATATTTTGCTGGCAGGGCCAGACCCCAGTAACAGTGTTCAAAAATAATTGCTTATTCCCAACAGTTCACATCTACTGAAAAAATGGTATGCTTACCTTTTCTTCATTGTTTTGTGCCTGACCTATAACCTTGGAGCCATTTTATTTGGAATTTTTTTTTTTTTTAATGATCAGGTATTTTTCTTATGAACTATGTAGATACATGTTATGTACAACAAGAAATATAGCTGCAAGTATTTTTTTTACAGATAGAATGAGTGGTATTCTTTCTTTTTCCTTAAATATTAGTAGGAAAAACTTCTTTTAAAATCTCATATTGGTAGCATATTACATTTTATATAATAATATACACTGATGCATAGACCTAAGAAAAGCTTCAGATACCATATAACATTGAGGGTAAAAAAGAAGAGCACTTATATTCTACGTTTCAAACATATGTTATCAATTGTTTCATTACTTTATAGTTATCTGTTTACCTTCCTACTTTTTCTAATATGTTTAAGCCAAATCACTTGAGATCTATTAATGTATTATTTCTGATATAGTCATTTTCTTACACTTACATACTTTCCATTCTAGGAGAATATTCCAACTCACAAATTATTTGAATATTTTTTAACTTTTATGTATTTTGTTGCTGTTGGCAATATAGTTTCTAGAGGTGCAAAATAGTGAAAACACTTACATTCTATGAGTTGTGCAGCAATCTCCCCTCCTTTTATGAGTTATCCCTTCATTATGAACATAAACTCACTGGCACCTAAGGTTCCTATCTAATCTTTCAAGTTGCTGTTGTCAATTCAATCCCATATAGATAGTTCTTAAATAAACATAATGCTGAAGGCAGACTTTTTTACTAATTAAGTTAAACCATTCTTCAGGCTTAAGAATTCAGGGGATTTTTAAAATTTAAGTTTTAAATATTATCTTAGGGCAATAGTTTCAGGGGTTCATCTACTTGTCATCATTCCAGAAAGTCTAGAGTCCATGCAAATTTGAAATTCTGTTCAGCATTTTTTCTCTTTTGATCAGGATTCTTTTAAAGAATCTTTGATTAGTTTCTGGTAAGATGGAAGAATAGGCAGACAAGTGACACAGACCCTCTTCAACAAAGAAAATAAAAAAACAATTGACGGAGATACAGAAGACAATCTGGGAGCCTTGAGCATTGAAAAGAACTATACAGAAGAAGATTAGGCACCAACTAGTGGAAAAAACAGAACAAAAACAGTGAGTACAGAGATGGTTGGAGCTGTGGACTGTCAGCTGCTCTGACAACACCAACAGACTGAATATTTCCAAGTGGTGTTGGACCTGAGAATTGACCTAAAGATGAGCCCTGGTCACAAACAGCTGCAGGAACGACTGTGCTGGTGGCCTATGACTAGGAGGGGAAACAGCAAGGAGGGAGACAAGCTGAGCTGTTGACTTTCTACTGTCCGGAGGGCACAGCCATTTTGATTATTTGCATGCAGAAACCATTTTGTATATTTAAAGTGATGGAGGGTGCAGCTATTTTCAATGTTTACAAATGGCAGCCATTTTGGATATTTAAAGTGACTGAGGGTGCAGACATTTTGAATATTTACAAGTGACAACCATTTTGGATTTTAAAGTGGTAGCATTCTCATTCGGATTCCAAGGATCTAAGAATAGGCTCTGTTTGCCAAGGTTGGCAGGGGCATATAAGGAAAAGAGACAAGTGATGAGTGTATAAGTGCTGTCAACTAGTGAGTACAGCACAGTATCCTGCTTGGGTAGATAACATACAAATAAAACAAAGAAAACGAAAATTGTGAGCAAGTCACTCCAACATTCATTCACCAATTAAATATAAACACAGAAAAGTCACAACACCTCAGAGACAACAGAGCATCACAGTCCACACAAACAAGTGAGATAAAGCAAGAGAAACAAGGGATCAGGATACGGGTCCAAAACACATCCCTGAGGAAGACACAGCATTAGAACTTCCTGATAAGGAACTCAAAAGAATTATATTTAGGTATCTTCAAAGGACTGAGAGACAGATCAAGGAAAACACAGACAAAACCTGAGAAGAATTTTGGAAGAAAATAGAAGAACAAAGTGACAAAATAAATGAAAAATTAGAAATGATTCTTAATCTACAGATAGAAATCCAGAATATCAATACTAAATTGTCTGAAATAAATAACACATTGAAAGGGCAAAGGAGTAGAATTGAAGCAATGGAAGACAGAATTAATGAGATTGAAGACAAATACCTGAATACTTCTTTGGAAGGGAACTCTGGTAGCATAGTGGCTAAGGCACTTGACTGCTAATCAGAAGGCTGGCAGTTCAAACTCATCAGCCACTCCTTGGAAGGAAGATGGGGCAATCTACTTCCATAGTGAAACTGCTTCGGAAACCCAAGGAGGGGTCGCTATGAGTTGGGTCCAACTCGATGGCACATAACAACAACAACAACAACAACAACAACTTCTTTGGAAAAGGATCAATCAGAAAAAAGATCAAGACAAAATGAAGAAATCTTAACGTTCATGTAGGATACAATCAAAAGGAATAAGCTATGTGTCATTGGAATTCTAGAACAAGAAGAAAAAGGTAAAACCACTGAGAAAATTGTCCAAGATTTGTTGGAAGAGAACTTCCCTGTTATGATGAAAGATGAGAATATATCCATTCAGGAAGTCCAATAAACCACAAACAAGATAGACCCCAAAAGAAAATCACCAAGACATATCATCATCAAACTCACCAAAACCTAAGACAAAGAAAGAATCATGAGAGCAGCACATAAAAAAATGAAAAATTACCTGCAAGGGGCAACCAATAAGCCTAAGCTCGGATTTCTTGACAGAAACCATGAAGGCAAGAAGACAATGGGATGGTGTATATAAAGCACTGAAACAGAAAAATTTCCAACCAAGAATTATGTAGCCAGCAAAATTGTCCCTCAAATAAGATGGTGAAATTAGGAAATTTCCAGATAAGCAAAAAATAAGGGAATTTGTTGAAACCAGACCAACCTTATAAGAGATGTTAAAGGGAGCCCTTTAGACAGAGAAGCAACAACAGCCAACAACAACTGACCATTAACACACATGATCACATAACCCACAAACCAACTCAGCTATGGAAGTATCCAAAGTAAATAAGCCTACAAGATTGTAAACAGGGAACATCAATTGACAAATGAGGACAACTACAAACCAAAAAGAAGGAAATACTGTGTTGTTATAGAGGTTCTAGATGGTAGGGATTACAAGACAACTACAAGATAGAATGGACTGTTCTACACTTGGGAAGAAAACTATAAATCACAGGGTAACCTCAAAGAAAAAGTAGACCTTCATATCAAAATTAAAGAGGACAGCACAAATATTTAGCAAATACTAAAACAATAGCAACAAAGGAAGTGACAACACAATTCATAAACAAAATGAGCTCAGCATAGAAAATTACATGGAACAAAGAAGTTGGCACCATGAAAAAGCACATAAAAAAACTGACAGCAACAAATTCATATTTTCCAATAATTATATATCTGGCAAGGGACTTATCTCTAAGGTTTATAGAAAACTCCAACGCCTGAGCACCAAAAGCCTTAACAATCCAACTGAAAAATAGAAGATTTCACCAAGGAGGATATTCAGGTGGCCAGCTAATACATGAAGAGAACCTTACAATCATTGGCCATCAGAGAGCTGCAAATCAAAACAACCATGAGATACCGTCTCACCCCAGCACTGATGGCAAGGTTCAACAAGACAGAAAATAACAAATGCTGGTGGGGATGTGAAGAGATTGGGACTCTTATACACTGCTGGTAGGAATGTGAAGTGATACAACCACTATAGAAAGCAATATAGCAATTCCTTAGAAAGCTGGAATTGGAGATACCATTTGACCCAGCAATCCCATTACTAGGTATATATCCTAGAAAGGTGAGTGCCAGGACAGGAGCAGATATATGCACACTCATGTTCATTGCAGCCCTATTTACCGTAGCAAAAAGATGGAAAAAACCTATGTGCCCATGAGCGGAAGAGTGGATGACCAAACAATGGTACATACACATAACGGAATACTATGCAACACTAAGGAATAATGTACAGTCTGCAAAACACCACATAATATGAATGAACTTGGAGGACATTATGCAGAGTGAAATAAGTCAGTCACAAAAGGGCAAATATAGTATTAGTTCATTGTTGTGGAGGGTCAAGGAAAAGTTTACATATGGAGGGAAACTTTATTTGTTGGTTGCCAAGGGTGGGAGGGGAGAGGAGGGAACACTGCAAAAAAAAAAAAAAAAAAAAGCATTGACCCATGTCACTTTAGTTTTGTGTATTTCACTGTATATAAATTATATTTCAATAAAATGCATTTTTTAAAAAAGGATCTTTGATCAAAATGTTCAATAATGGAAGCTGGGCACCATCAGTTGTTCTAGTCTCATGGCAAAGGAGGTAGTTATTCATGGAGGAAATTAGTCACACATTCCATATCTTCTGCCTATTCCAGTCCCTCTTTCTTCCTCTCTTGTTCCAGGTGAATAGAGATCAATTGTTGTCTTGAATATTTTCATTGATAAAGGTAGGTCCACTGAGAAATTTATTATTGTAATCATTGAGAGTAAACTACATGTTTACAAATATATATATAGATAGAAAGATAGATAGATAGATAGATAGATAGATAGATAGATAGATAGATGATAGATAGAAAGATAGATGATAGATAGATAGATAGATAGATAGATTGATTGATAGATAGATTTTGGTATCCCCATAAGATACTAAACTGGTGGTGGTTTGGAAGACAACTGACTGGAAGAGATCTGTATTTGTACCCATGCCAAAGAAAGGGGATCCCACAGAACGTGGAAATTATTGAACAATATCATTAATATCACACACAAGTAAAAATCTTGTTATTACATAGTACTATTTTAACTATCATTAGCTATTAAAAAGAAAGGAAGAAATTAACACGAAGGGAAGAAATTGAAGAGTAAAAGATTTGCATCAGACTTGGGCAGACACAGCCATGTGTTTGAAATATTTCAGGCTGTCTTCTTACAGTTCTCTTCCCTTGAGGACTACAGATGAAAGATCAAAAGGAAGTGTTGTGTCTGCCTCCCAAACAGGGATATGGAACCTCAGCTGGGGTGGCTGTGAGTTGGCTTGCTGGCTTTTGGTTTACAACAGTACATGGCATAAAAAACTGTCAGAACAATGATAATATTCTGTGTTAA
>NW_006921608.1:322728-343011 GCF_000298275.1 Orycteropus afer afer
TCTGCATCCTTTCCTTCAAGGCTCAGGGGTCCAAGATTATCTTCTGTGTCTGTGTTAATTGGTTTCCCTTTTCTTTGTTGAAGAGGGTCTGTGCAATCTTTCTGCCTAGTCTGCCATCTTGCCCCTAATGTAATATATTAAAGCATATTAGTAACTTGTAGACTGTTGACAAACTAAAACTTGTAATCACAATTTTAAGGTTTTTTTAGTACCAACAATAATAATAATTATAATATAAAATATTACCATATTATAGATGAGTAAAGCAAAGTTCAGGAAAGTCCAGTGATATAACATGAAACAGAACTCTAAAATGTGTTACTGTTCTCTGATTCTTCTCTTGCTTGAAAAGCATAGTTACCATCTAAATGTCAAATAGATGTGAGATATACATAACAGCTTCACGTAAGATGAAATTCTGGAAAAAGCCAAGAAGACATTATGTTTGCAAATATTGCATTGCTCCTTTTTATTGTCCCGTTCTCTCTTTACTGGAAATGAATTCCAAATCAATTGAAAGCTCCACTCCCCAAAGACTGAGATAAAATAAAAGGGCAAACTGTGTGGAAACTTATAAAAACTAATTAACATTTAATATAATCAGAAAGAAACATTTACTCTAATGTCCAATACTGTGTTTTAGGAGAAAGTAGCACTCATCCAAGATAAAGAAAGATATTATCAAGTGTATGATGACAAAAAAAAAAAGGAAAGGAAGTATCTACTTAGTATATTTGGGCCTACACATATAATTATACTTTCATGTGTTTAAAAATAAATCTATCCAATTTCTTTTTGAATTTTATTGCAGAAAAGGTTAAGAATAATCCTTAAAAATTTAGGCAAAATGAATTTCCTCCACTAAATAATCTATGTTGGCTCTAGGCCAAAGCTGCACACATCATCTTGTCAGGTCATTCTTTCGTTAATTATGCCAGAAGGAAAATATCTTGAGAGAACACTGTAGGCAAAAGATAGACACTAGTTTACCTAAAAGAAGAGCAGTTTTGTAAATAAGACCAGGGGTCAAAAACACATTGTTTATGACTAGCCACTAGGCACATCATACAAGTTGGTTCTGTGGACTTAATTCTGTCAAGAATCCACAGAAAATGCTCCATCCTGAGACCCTTGACTCTGACTCTTGTTTGTGTTTTGTAAAAATAATTTTAAGCAGAAAAATTATTAATTTTGCAGATATTGTGCTCACCTAGCAGAATCCACAAAAAAGCACTGCAGTGTGCAGACTTATTTATGATGTGACTAAGCAACCAGCATATAGCTACACCCACACTCTCTCTGTCTCTGTCTCTCTCTCTCACTCACAATTTATTCCCTGGAAAAGCATTAGTTCAAAGGGTATTGATTTATGTAATATATGAATATGAGTGGGTAAGGCATGGATTAGATAAATGGATTGCCATGTAACATAAAGTGCTAAGTGCTTTAATGTCTCTGAGCATTAATTAAGGGGTTGGGTTTACAGATTAAATAGCTTTATATGCTAGGACGAGACAATTTTATTCACATGAAGTTCTGTTTTTTCATAGTACTTTACATTTGCTATCTCCCTACAGGGCAAAGAAAAAACAAGCCTATGTTTTGTTAAATATCCTCCTCCCTTGATTAGCTCCATAGTAGAATTATCTTGAAATCATTCGTTGGTTGTCTGACAGATAAAAGAAAATTGCTTACTGATTTCAACTGAAGCCCCCAGTAAGTTTGATCAGAAAAAAATGTTATGAACAAGAATGAAAAATTTTAGCTCATAGTGGCTCACTTACAGGGGTTTTGATCACCACATTAACATTGCAGTGGAAGAAAAAACTAACCAAATAAACAGAGTCCCAGGAATGAGTTTCCTTTTGGTTGTCCTTCTAGTTCTTTCTCTCTCCCTCTCTCTCCCCACACTTCTCTTTTCCCAGAATTGCCGCTCATTCATTTTTGTTTTTTCCCACAGTTTAATGACTTACTCTAGTAATTCTCAAAAGTTTAGCATGTACCAAAATCATCTAGGTGGCTTGTTAAATTAGATGGCTGTGTCCCATCCCCAATTTTTAATTCATTAAGTTTAGAATGGAATCTGTCCTTCCAAGAGATGCTCATACTGCTAGTCCAGGAGCCACAGTTTGAGAACTATTGCCTTGATGAATCTTTGCACATAAATATGCTGTTTTTTTTTTAGTCTGTGTTCACACAGACTATTGCAATACCTGAGAGAAGACATTGATATTTCTTTATGCCCTCATTAAGCGTTCATTAAGACATTTATTATTTAAGTTTATATTCTACTATAGACATTGTAGGAGCTCTGGTAGCATAGTGCCCAAGGGATTTGACTGCTAACCAGAAGGCTGGCAGTTCAAACCCACCAGCCACTCCTCAGAAGGAAGATTGGGCAAACTACTTCCGTAGAGATACTGCCTCAGAAACCCAAGGAGGGAGTTGGGTCTGACTCGATGGGTATGTGGAAGTCCTAGGGTAGGGCCAATGGTTGAGCACTTGGTTATTAACCAAAAGATTGGTAGTTTGAATTCACACAAAGATTCTTTGGAAGAAAGATCTAATGATCCACTTCTGAAAGATCACAGCCATTGAAAACTCCAGGCTCAACTCTACTGGGATACACACGGGATCACCACAAGTTTGAATGATTTGACATTATTTTTTAAAAAATAGGTATTGTACTACACAGTAGGCAGTACTGCCCAAGCCCACACCCTATCAAGAAGTGGTGACCCAGACGCCTTTATCAATTTGCTATTTTGGTCCTTTTGCTCACCTGCCCTCTAGGGAGCAAAAAGCAAAAGAGTTCATACCTGACTGGAGTCAGCATCTATATTTCTAGATTTTGCTATGGTTTCTGAGTCTTTAGGTTTCACAGCTTCAACTGCTTCTGAGTCTGTCCAGCACTTTAATGAATTTTCAAAATAGGATCATCTTCTTAAGAGCACATAGCAGATAATGTGTAGACCTATAGTCCTAAGGAGTAGCCATGGGTAACATATTGTTGAAGGATGTAGGTAGAAATTGGAAATACGGGCTAGGGGGTCCACACGTGCACATGAGCCCTTGTAGTACAGGATCTAGCTAAACATAGAATGAGAGTGGGGGCAAACTCATTTAAAAATGTATGGAGTCTCAGAATTCTACATTAAGTCTTGGTCTTGGCCTTCAGGACATTGTCACAATACCTCTGCCATGATTGAAAGAAAATCATATCTAGATAACAATCTGTTATCTTAAATTCTTAAAAAATTGGACATATGGGATACAGGACTTGATCTGTGCTCATGCATTTTTCTCCACAAATGTCAAGGACAGACCTGGTTGGAGGATTCAAAGATGAATGAGACCCCTAGTGACAGTGTAGAACTGCCTCATAGGAATTTCTTGGCTATAATTTTTACAGGAGCAAATCTCCAAGCTTTTTGTTTTTCTTTTTTTTTTGCAGAGTTGTTGGATGAATTCAAACCACCAGCCTTTTTGTTAGCAGCTTAGCATTGACCATTGCATCAGCAGGGCCCACCAATTTATTAGGAAGTGTATATTGCAGACTTCTAAAATTAGTTTAAATTTAGTTCTAATGATTAGTCTGGTTGTAATAAAAAATTATTAATTTCAGGTTAGTATAAAACAGTATTAAAAAAATTCCTTCCTTTTTCTTTTCAGAGAAATGTGTGGTTCTTACACTCAGTCATAAATAACATTCTGTTGTTGTTGTGTGTCGTCGAGTTGGATCTGACTCACAGAGACCTCTCCTTCGGTTGCCAAGGCAGTATCACTACAGATCTGATATATCAACTTTTCTAGATTCAATCTGGCAACATCTATGCCTGAATAATTAATTACATGTACAGAACTTGCATTTATTATAGTTATGGCTATATGAGAATTTCTTCCATTTTATTTTGTGTTTTCTACTTACCATGCTTTTTCCTCCTCTTATTTTTTTATTCTTTCTATTGATTATTGAATTTTCTTTCTTCTTCTTTTGCCACCTACAAATTTTCATTTTTGCTATTTCCAAAATGTTTCTGCATAATGTGTCCTGAGTATGGCTTTGTGCATTTTTTTTTTTTTTTTAATTTGGCAATTTCCCCTTAGGCTACTGCTGTTAGCTAGAATATTTAGATGTAATCTTACTAAGCAGCACTACTTCCTCTCTTCTGAATTTTGCTTTATGTTTTGGTCTCTATATGAGCTCCCTATTTATTATGTTAAAATACTCTCATGTGTTTTTATCTACAGTGGAATATGTGAGTGATGTACATTGTAAATATTAGTATATCTGCAGATTAATGCAATTAGTTGATTGAACATAAGATGCTTGGTTTGGATCCAATTATTTTCAGTTTTCTATAGATGTTATACTAGTAACTCTTTTAGCTTCCATTGGTGCAGATCAAAAATTTGTTCTCATCGTATTTGTTTTCATCATAGGTAACTTGTTCATTTTGTTTGGAATCTTGGAAGATTTTGTCTCCCTTCTTGAACTTTAGAAATACTACAAGATTATACTCGAATGTTTGTCTTTTACATTTGCAGACAGGCTTGTCTTTACTTAGCTAAGAGAAATATCTTCTTTTTTTTTTTCAAATTTTTCTCTATATGTCCCTTTCATATCTCTCTCTCCAAATTTTGTATGTGCCACATATCAAATTTCCTGGGAAAAAGACTTTCAAGTTTGACATCACACTCTCCAAACTTTCTGTTTATTTATTTATCTGCTTATTATTTATATTTTGTCTTTTTGTATTCTTCTCTAAATTCTTCTTTTCTACTTTATGCCCTAATTTGGACATCAGGTTTCCACAATGACCATTGTCTCCTCCAATTATCTATTCATTTCACTATTCTGAGATTTAAAATTATGTTTTGTTCCAGATCATCATTTTGGGCTATGTTTTTTCAACTTATATGTTCAGTTTATGCTGTTGTTTAAGATGTAAGCTGTCTCCTTCAGATGTTCTTTTCTTTTTGTAAGCCTATTTGGTTTCGTTTCACTCAATGTATGTTGTTGTTGTTGTTGTTATGTGCCGTCGAGTCGGCCCCGACTCATAGCGACCCCTCCTTGGGTTTCCGAGGCAGTATCACTACGGAAGTAGGATTGCCCAACCTTCCTTCCGAGGAGTGGCCGGTGGGTTTGAACCGCCAGCCTTCTGGTTAGCAGTCAAGTGCTTTAGCCACTATGCTAATGTATAGCAGCTTAAAAAGATTGTTTGTTTCTGTGCACTGTTGGTTTTGTACGTTGGTATTGTGGTTTGATTTACCAAGACTCCAATTAAACCATTGATGAAGGAAAAGCATCCTCTTCCCCTGGAGTCAAGCCGGCTAACGGCAGGCTGCTCATGAGGCATTTGCTCTTCACTGGTCTCCTTGCCCTCCCCAAACCTGAGGATCCAGTGGGTCACTGGAAACTATCCTGTGGATATAGCCTAGTGATCCATAACCTCCTGAAGTTCAAGCTTTGCTCAAGATTAACCCTATTCTAAGTCCCAAGGTTCTTTAACGTTGATCTCTAGGTATTGAACTAGTTCTTGGAAAATACATCCTACAACAGGCCACCTGGTTCAATTTTCTATAGAGTTCAAGGTAACATTTGCACATGGCTACTGTTTAACATAATTGTCTGATTCTGATCACCGCTTGTACCCTACAGACTTGCTTAAGAAGATGCAACTTTAATTACTTTGCACTCTTTAATTCTATCTTAACGTAAAAGTTATGAAAAGTGTATATAACATAATTTACTATCAATTTTAATGCTGTTTAATGTTATACTATGAAGTTGAGCAAACGATTCTTTCAGATTTTGCCTAGTTATAAGTATTTCACTTTATAATGTTTTCTTTTTGTGTACTGCCATCTATTAATTCTTAAAGTATATTTATGAGGAAGTAAGGGAGCTCTGGTGGTGTAGTGCCTAAGGCATTTGACTGCTAACTGGAAGGCTGGTGGTTCAAACCCACCAGCCACTCCTCAAAAGGAAGATTGAGTGATCTACTTCCCTAAAGATACCTCTTCAGAAACCCAAGGAGGGGCAGCTATGAGTGGAATCGACTCAATAGCAGTGAGGTTTTTTTGTTTGTGTGTTTTGTTTTGTTTTTGGTATACTACATTTGAAGGAGCTCTGGTGGTGTAGAGGATAAGGCATTTGGCTGCTAACCAGGTCAGAGGTTCAAACCCACCAGCAGCGCCACAGAAGGCAGATGGTGCAATCTACTTCTGTAAAGATTTATGGCCTAGGATATCCAATGGGGGTTACTGTGAGTCAGAATCAACTCAGTGGCACTGAAGTGTTTTTTTTTTTTTTTTTTTTTTTCCCCAATACAACATTGGACATGTAAAGTATTGATCTTTGTAAACTAAGCAAGGTATAATCTTTCCATATACCCCTTCCTCCTTAATTAGTTTTCCAATGCCACTCATGTGCTATGTGTGTATGTGTGTATATTTGATTGTGTGTAATTATCTTGAAATCACTTTCTCCATTTAGAATATTTATGCTTTCCACATGGTGAACATAGCATTCTGGAAACATATTTCTTATGTGAATCCAGTTTTCCCTTAGCAACATCAGGTAAAATGGCCAGGTCCAGCCCATGAGAATATCACTGTGATCATACCACTGACTGAGAGTTGCTCTGAAAGGGCAAGGATGTTGATCAAACACTACAACAAACCTAAATACTGCTCCAACTGCCAGCTGTTAGCTAACTTCATTGCTTGTAACCAATCAGCAAATTCTTTTTTGAAGGAGATCAGAGAAACACAATTTGGGGCTGCCACAAGTGGCAAATCTTTTCTTTCCATATTTTAATGCCTTTTAATTTATAGTGTATTTTCTTAAATATAAGTTTTGATTTTTAAGGTATTTATAATTTATGATATTTATAATTTATGGCCAATTGTATTTTCTGAAGAAAGTCATAAGAAGCATAAGCAAAATTAAATGAACACAGGAACTCAAATTTGTTAGACTAGTGAGATGCAATGGGCTGAGGAGGACTAGTGTTTCCATTGGCTAATATATAAGCATGGTCTAAGAGGTCAAGAAGAAAGTGAAAAAGAGTATGACAATGATGTCATTGATAATACAGAATGGGTATATCTAGCTATCCAGGACAGAGTATCCTTGTAACTATCTACTGGCTGAATTATTAAAAACAGTGTAGATGCTCTGGTTGATCACAGCGTGGGGAGGAAATGTAGGAGATAAAACAGAATCTAGGACATAAAAGTGCATTTTACAGGTTCAGATAGACTTGGTTTTGAATTCAATTCCAAACGGAAGGCCAGTTATTTCCCTCAACAATGTTTCTTGCATACTCATTGTAAAACATAGGTAACAATACTGATCATCTCACCAGATGATTTTCAGTGTTAAATGAGATAATAAATGGGGAGGGCTTAGAATATTACAGTATTACCTGCTAAGGATGCTATTACTGCAGACATAGTCAGTGTCTTAAAACAGCACGTATTCATTAGCTTACAGTTACGTAGGTCAGAAGTCCAGACACAGCACTGCTAGGTTTTAGAAGGTTAAAAACAAGTTGTTGGCTGGGCTATGTTCCTTTCCTGGAATATGAGGAAAATTCTTTTCCTAAGAGTTCAGCTTATAAACTGAATTCAGTTCCTTGTGGTTGTAGGACTACAGTTGCCCATTTCCTTGCTGGGTGATAGTCCATAACACTCTGACTTGCTAGAGGCTACTTAAATTCCTTATCAAATGCCCCCCAATGGAGAATGTTTCCTGTGTTAAATCTTTTTCACACTTTGAATCTCTGAAATTGTAAAACTGTAGTCACATTTGGAAGCACAACTGATTAGGTCAGTATTGTTCCCGATAATCTCCCTTCCTTAATCTCAGTGCCCAGGTATGCTATATCGCTTTCACCATCTTCCTAACTGATAATGAACATAATAGCTACTAGTGGACATCAAATATGTGTTTTATGGGAAGATGATTGCTCCTGTGAAGAAATCCAGAAATCTCTTAATGTGGTATAAAGGAGAAAGCACTGTTTTCTGGCTCTGGTAAATCTAGCCCCCAGTGGCTAGATTTGAACAGTGGCAATAATGATCTCCATTGCCTTCATTGCTTCCACTTTTAGTGACCCCCTTCTATTGCCCCTTTCATTACATTTTCCCCTACCTGCTTTCTGTGCATGCTATTTGGCACATAGACACGGCTGTCCAATCAGCCCAGGTTATGTAGGTATTTACGTCTCAAGATGTGAACTGGTATATTCTTGGATGTTATGTAACATCACCCTGCATGTGGGAGCATAACTTCAGGAAATCTAGGCTGCTGGCGATGCATGCTGTTCTACTCATCCTTGTCCTTTCTACTCTGTGAGTAATAAACACTTGTTGATCATGCCATTAGAAGGGTCTGGCCAGTGCTCTGCTCTAGTGTTTTACTAAAAACTTGTGGATATAGTAACATTGCACTTAAAGTTAACTATGCCATGTAACATAACCTAATCACAACAGTAAATTCTATCACAATCATAGTCCAGTTGATTATGAAAGGTGTGTACAAAAAGGAGCAGAAATCTTGGGACCATCTTAGAATTTTGCTACACCAATAAATACGAATTAGTATTCTAATTATATAAGACAATTTGTGTAGTATAACCAGTGTACAAATAAGCAAATTGAAAATAATACATAGAAAAATATGTTATCACACTGAACATTCTTTACAAAAATTAATAGAGCTACATCACCCACCATTTCACCTCATTGCCATCATGTTGATTTCAACTCATAGTAACCCTATAGTACAGAATACAACTGCCCCATGGGGTTTCCAAGGCTGAAATCTTTACGGAAGCATATTATTACTTTTTCCCATGGGATAGCTGATAGGTTTGAACTACCAAACTTTTAATTAGCAGCCAAATGCTTAACCACTAGGTTTTCAGGACTCCTTATCTATTTCACAGGGACACAAAAATATTATATGAATAAATTTAGTAATTCTAGTTCAGAGGTTATAACAGCAATAAAATAACATCAAAAGAAGTAAGTCTCCCTCTTCTCAGTGTTTAAGTTACAGAGTTGTTAGATTGCCTGAAGTTTGAACTGGAGGGGCAGTGAAAGCCCCTGTGACATACATTATTAGAAGGAAGAAGCAGAAACAAGCAGACTAACAATGAAGAAACACAGGCCTGAAAGAGAGCTCTGAGTTGGAGTTATAACTAAATTGATATAATTAGGTTTGGAATCAAGTGGAACAAAATGTTTCAAAAACAGAATGTGTACATACAGAATTTCTATCATTTTTATAACTGCCTTATACTTTTTGAGGAATTATTATTAATTACAAGGAAAATTTGTGGCACAGTGGTTAAAGCACTCAGCAGCTAACAGAAAGGTGGATGGTTCTAACATACCCCCCACTCCATAGGAGAAAGATGTCACAGTCTGCTTTTTACAGCCTTGGAAACTGTGCAGCAGTTCTGCTCTGTCTCACAAGGTCTCTGTGAGTCAGAGTTGACTTGACAGTCGTGGGCTTGTTTTTCAGTGTTCTTAATTACAGAGTTAACCTTTGTTGCTGATCTTCTTAAGTGTCAAATAAATTTCACTTTTCTATGTATATTGGTGGGAGCTCTGGTGGCGTAGTGACTAAGGCATTTGACTGCTAACCAGAGGCTGGTGGTTCAAACCCATCAGGCACTTCTGGGAAGGAAGGTTGGACAATCTACTTCTTTAGTGATACTGCCTCGGCAACCCAAGGAAAGGTCACTATGAGTCGGATCCGACTTGTTGGCAGTGAGTTATGTGCTATGGATCCTAGCCCTAGGACTATAACTTTACTTCTCTAAGTTAGATTTTTCAGAATGAGTCATTCATGATATTGCTTTGGGCAAGTCATTTGTTCTTTGAAAAATTCAAGAGTTCAGTGTTTCTAGGAGTCGCAAGAAGATTTATTTAATTATCAGATGTTAAAGGAATTGAGTGTTTGGCTAGTGCACATTGTTTCAGCAAAAATATAGAAGGGCTAAGAAAATTATTGTGTGCAATCTTCCCATAATTTATATGAAGGTTTTGAGAGCTAGTGATCCTTCATTTACCTCTACTGCTAAACTAGTAGAGGAAAGGCATACAATTAGGGAGGCAGCCCCCCATGGAAGCATGATTCCAGTAGGTGTTGCTAAAAAGGATCCATGCCCTGATCCATGTACTTGGCAACAAGAAATCTCAGATCTCCTTTCCACATGGTGAACATGTAATTGCAGTATAATCTCTTACACTGCAATTTTGTGAATATTTCCCTCTTCAAATGTGGCCCTGCTTTTCATACTAGACTAATTTGATCTGAGTAAGAGTGATCTCTGGTGGTGTGAAAGGAGCTCTGGTGGCACAGTGGTTAGAGGCTTCAGCTACTAACGAAAAGGTCAGTGGCCTGAACCCACCAGCTGCTCTACATGAGAAATATGAGGCAACTTGCCTCCATAAAGATATTCAGTCTTGGGAACTCTATGGGGCATTTCTATTCTGTCTTACAGGGTTGGTATGGGTCAGAATCGACCCGGTGGCAGTGTGGCAGTTTGTTTGTTGTTTTCTAATGTTTGACCTGGTGGAGTTTGTTAAAATATAATTTTTGATTCAGTATATCTTGCGTAGGAGCGCTGATGACATAGTGCCTAAGGCATTTGACTGCTAATCAGAAGACTGACAGTTCAAACCCCCAGTCACTCCTGGGGAGGACGATTGGGCAATCTACTTCCTTAGTGATACCGCTTAGGAAACCCAAGGAGGGGTTGCTATGAGTTGGATCCAACTCTACCTCAGTGAGTTTATATCTAGGATGTGAAATTTGGTCACTACTTTTAAATATTAATACTAAAATCATTTAGACATAATGCAAATTATCACCAGGGAGTCAAATTGGAAAGAACTAGTTCCGAGCCCTGCTTTAGAAACAATTTTAGAAATGTTTTATACATATTTAGACCCCATTAATAAACATTGTTTTTCTTTACAGGTTTTCACCCAGGAGGTAATGCAATCCCAGAAATTAATGAACCTGAATCTTTTACAAAGGTAAAGATAGATTATGATTAATTTACCTATTTGTTCTTTTCACTTCACTGCAGTATTACTGTTTTTCAGGGTCTTGCTGCTCTTCTGATTGTATATTTGCTGGGGCCTTGGTTTGTTTTTGGAGACCCTGGAGTACACAGCAGGCTACTAAGACCTGATGCTCTTATCACCACAAGCAAACCTGTGGGTTCTGAAACACTGCTGAGAAGGAGCCTCTCAGGCAAAAGGAATGCAAAGCAAGCACCTCGCAGGGGAGAGGGACAAGCATTGCTGCAAAACCTATTAATGATGGCTTAACGTGGTATAAAAATAACTGTCTGAGTCCCTAAAGTTTATTTACCACTCAAAAAAATATAGGATTAGAAGTAATCATATTACCCCTGAAACTATGTCCTGAGAGAATCTTTAAACCTTTAATCAAAAATTTCCCCTGAAATCATCTTAAAACTGAACAATAATTTAGCTTAACTAGCAAACACGGTCTGCTTTGAGCATTATGCTTTTTTGACAATAATCTCTATGGGATCAAATAGATAATAGCAACTTTAAAGATTAGAGAGAAAACTTAGGGGCCAATAAGTGTATGTTAATGTGGTAAGAACAGCTCTGAAAAGAAGAGTGAAAATGGTTGCACAAGTCAAAGAATGTAATCAAATCACTGAATAAAACACATACAAAGTGTCGAATTGGTAATGTTTGCTGTGTATATTCTCAATATCAATAAAATAAATAAAATTTAGAGAGAAAAAACTACTCATATTTGCACAGTTTGAGAAATTATGAGGGCTTGTTTTTTGTGAGCTCAACTAATAAATATTCTCACTCTGATACATCTTTCCTTAATCACATAAAAATAATTTAGGCAAATAGAATGCACATTTTTAAATGCTTTTGTATATGTTTGGAATTTGGTCACTACTTTTAAATATTAATAGTAAAATCATTTAGGCACGAAATAAATATGAAGACCAAGAGGAAAGGTACTTTATAAAACAAGCATTATGATCCTAAAATGAACTTTAATGTATTATTTCATTTTTTGAAACTTTCATACCACTCGTTTTTAATAGCAGGCAAAAACAGTAGTACTAAGGCTTTGGTGGATGCACATATATAGAGATTTTAAAGCTTAGCAATCTGGGCTAACTCTTATGCCTGAATTCATTTTTCTCGATAACTTTGGTTGCCAGTTGGTATAGAGTCAACCGCAGTGAAGTTGTTTTTTTTTGGTTTGGGAGCTCATGTGGGGGTTGATGGTGAATAAGGAAAAGGACACGGACACTCCAAGCATAGAAAAGAATGAGGGTATGATTCTTTTTTCCTTTATGTCTATGTTGATGGCTTTCTCACTAGATATACCAGGTGTTCCACTCTGGGCACTGTTATCCTCTTCAAATTCTAATTGCTCAGCCTTCAGTGTATGGTGAACAAGGGGTTTAGGAAGGAAAACTGATTCATGGAAGGTCTTCCTGTACTTAACTCCTTCTGCTTCTCACTTGTTCCTAGCTGTATTACTATGTTCAAACCCTGAGAGATGTGATGCTTCTGGACTTCTTACATTGTTAGTAGGGAAGGAAAAAAAATTCTCCCATAAACTATTTCCCACCTCTGACACCTAACCCTCCTTTACTCTTGGTTAGAGTGTTCTCCTTACTTGAAAACTATGCTCTTCTCTCCTTTGAGTTTCTTTCCAGGTCTTACTTAGTTTGACAAGTCCCTATACTAGTCTATTCTGTGTCATTTTAGTGGGTGAGCTGGAATGGCAAGAAGGAGTCAGCATATATATACAGGAGCTCTGGTAGCATAGTGCCTAAGGCATTTGACCACTAACCAGAAGGCTGGTAGTTCAAACCCACCAGCCACTCCCTTGGAAGGAAGACTGGGCAATCTACTTCCGTAGTGATACCACTTAGGAAACACAAGGAGGGGTCTCTATGAGTCAGATCTGACTTGATGGTAGTGAATTGAGATATGTATATATATATATATATATATATATATATACAGTATACACACACACACACACACACATATACAGTAAAAGATGTTTTGGACTTTTTCTTTTAATTAATTTTATATCATGAGTATTTTTCCAGGTAAATATGTATTCTTTAATAACATCATCTTAATGTCTGTAATATCTCATCTAGTCTCCTGTGGTTTGGTTTTTACAATCTTCTCAAGGTTTGCACTTAAACAATAATGATGTAATTGAAGAACTAGTTGGTACCCAGCTACCACTCTGAAAGGAATCACAATCGGCACAAAATGCAAAATAAAATAAAATAAAATAAATAGTGGTGCGAACAGCTTTGTAAAAATAAGATTGCTTTGAATTTCCCATATTTGAATCTGCATGTCATTTTTGATTATACACTTTCCCTAGACAATGACAGAGATTAAAATTAGAATTTAATTTACTTTAAGAGTATAAGCCCATGAGCCAAACCCATGAACACCATATATATTATACTTTTATTTCAGTTTATCCAAGGTGTTTACTGTGCTTACTAACATACTTGGATAATTTCCATTCTCAATAGTATAATGATCTTAGACAAATTTCCAATCACTGAATTTCTTATCTCAATGATAGGATAGTCCTGGGGAAAATAGTTTTCTCAACAATCTTTTCTCTCCTCAATGCATGTTGTTGTTGTTGTTCGGTGTCATAAAGTCTATTCCAACTCATGTCTTCTTTGGAATCCTTTTTGGATTTTTGGCAGTTCCCTGTCAATGTACTAATACAATCATTTTTAAAATTATTTTTATCAAAATTTTACTGGTGCATAGTATTAATGATATTGCTAAATAATTGCTGCATTGTGTTGGATCATTGTGTTGGAATGGCCATAAGTATGACTCTCTTCCAGTTAGTTGGCCAGGTAACCTTTTTCCAAATTTCTGGGCAAGCGAGTCCCTCCAATGCTGCATCCATTTGCTGAAATATCTCAATGGGTATTCCGTCAATTCCTGGACCCTTGTTTTTCACTAGTTCCATCAGTGCAGCTTGGACTTTTTCTTTCAGTATCATTGATTCATTATCGTATACTACCTCCTGAAATGGTTGAACATTAACTAAATATTTTTGGTGCAATGACTCTGTTTATTTCTTCCATCTTCCTTTGATGTTTCCTGCATGCCCATGGAATTCTTCAATATTGCAACTCAAAGCTTGAAATTTTTCTTCAGTTCTTTCAGTTGAGAAATGTCAGCCATGTTCTCTTTTTTTGCTTTTCCAACTACAGGTCTTTGCACAGTTCTTTACAATACTTTACTTTGTCTTCCTGAGCCATCTGTTGAAATCATCTGTTCAGCTCTTCTACTTTATCATTCCATCCATTCACTTTAGCTACTCTCTGTTTAGATCACTCTTCTGTCATTTTGTCTTACTGTAATGGCTTGTGTATTCCTATGATGCTGGAAGCTATACGAGTATTTCAAATATAGGCACAGTCCTGCATGGTGGACAAGTTTCAGTGGAGCTTCCAGGTTAACACAGACTAGGAAAAAGGAAAAGGCTATCCATAGCTAATAAAATTGGTCACTGAAAACTTTATGAATAGCAGGTAAACATTGTCTTATAAAGTGCCAGGAGGTGAACTCCTCAGGTTGGAAAGCAGTCAAAACACAACTGGGGAAAAGCTGCCTCCTCAAAGCAAAGTTGACCTTACTTGTGTGGATGGAATAAAGCTTCCAGAATTTTCATTTGCTGATGTGGCATGGCTCAAAATAAGCAGAAACAGCTGCAAACATCCATTTATAATCAGAATGTGTAATACACAAGGTGTGAATCTAGAAGTTCTTAAAAATAAAATAGAATACATAAAGTTTGACATTGTAGGCATTACTGAGCTGAAATGGACTGGATTGGCCATTTTGAATCAGGCAATCATATGGTCTACTATGCCAGAATGACAAATTGAAAAGCAATGGTGCCACATTCATCTTCAAAAGGAACATTTCAAGATCTATACTAAAGTATCACTCCTTGGAAGGAAGTTTGAGCAATCTACTTCTGTAGTGATACTGCCTCAGAAACCCAAGCAAAAGTTGCTCTAAGTCAGATCTGACTCCACAGCAGTGTGTTATACTAAAGTACAGTGCTGATGGTGATAGGAATTACAATTATTCGAATTTATACACTGAACACTAAAACCAAATTTGAAGAAATTGCAGATTTTTACCAACTTCTGCTTGTTTCTGAAATTAACCAAACATGCAATCAAGATGTATGATGATTGTAATACAAAAGTTGGAAACAAAGAAACATTGATAGTTGGAAAATATGACCTTGGCAATAGAATGATAGTGGACATAGCATGATAGAATTTTGTGAGATCAACAAACCATTCATTGCAAAAACCTTTTTCAACATAAATGGCATAGACCTTGCCAGATGTAATATGCAAAAATCAAGTTGACTACATCTGTGGAAAGAGATGATGGAGAAACTCACTATCATCAGCCATAACAAGGCCAGGGGCCACTGTGGAGCAGATTATCAAATGCTCATACATAAGTTCAAGTGGAAGCTGAAGAAAATTAAAACAAGTTCATGAGAGCCAAAATACAACCTTGAGTACAATCCCACCAGAATTTAGAGACCATCTGAAGAATAGATTTAATACACTGAACACCAGTGACCAAAGACCAGGTGAGTTGTGGGATAGTATCAAGGACATCATACGTGAAGAAAGCAAAAGATCATTTTTTAAAAAAAAAAGAAAAGATAAAAATGGATGTCAGAAGAAACTCTGAAACTTGCTTTTGAAAAAAGAGTAGCTGAAGTGAATGGAAGAAACATTTCTTTTTGAATAGTTAAATTTTATATCTTTTATCATCATTGTCTTCATCATTCTTAACAGGATGGCAATTATAGTAATAGCTCTTTAACTTTAATGAGTGCCTTAAGCAATTCTACTATTAGCAGTTACCCTGTATTTTATTTTCACCTATTGGTGGCTTAGGCACTTGACTGCTAACCAGAAGGCTGGTGGTTCAAACCCACCAGCCACTCCTTGGAAGGAAGATGGGGCAATCTACTTCCATAGTGATACTGCCTCCGACCCCAAGGAGGGGTCGCTGTGAGTCGGGGCCGACTCGACGGCACATAACAACAACAACAACAACATTGGTTACAGAAACAGTGCAAAGCAATAATTTTATTTTTGGTGCAAAGCAAAATCTGTATCTTTCTTTAACTTTTCCTTAAGGATCTCTGGTGGCATAGTGACTGAAACATTTGGCTGCTGAACAGAACGTTGGCAGATCAAACCCACCAGCTGCTCCATGGAAGGAGAATGAGGCAACCTACTTTACAACTTTGGAAACCCAATGGAGGTCACCATGAGTCGGAATCAACTTGATGCCAATGGGTTTGTTTGTTTGTTTAACATTAACTTGTATCTTAATTCTTCTTTAATTTATTCCCTAAGATTATATGACAAGGGTTACATGGCAAATGATCATGAGTTAATTTAAGTGTCTAGTTTTTGTTTTGTTTTGTTTTGATTTTAATGAATGGAATAAGTCAGATGATTTCCTATGATTTGTGTGTATCTCAACAGGAAACAAAAGTAAAACAGATGATTTTTTTTACATCACAATATGGATTTTAGAGTAGGAATATGTAATGTATAATTCACTCACTAAATGTATTTCTGAAACCTCTTTATATTCCTTGGTTAAATGAATGAGGCATTTTATGAAATTCTATCAATCCTAATAACTAATATATCACTGTATGATTGCTTCAACCAGTATTAAATTCTAAAAGTCCATTATGAACGCAGAGATCATATAGCAGGATTAAATTCTTACATTTTTCCTAGAAATGTGGTGGAATATATCCAAGTATAGTAAGCATTACTTTCATAAGATCTCTATTCCTATCTTTGATGTAAACTTGCTTAATATTTTTTTAGCTTATCTTGTCTGCTCATGAACACCATTACATAACTTGGTACTTTTCACATTGAGACTCGTAGTGAACCTATAGAGCAGAATAGAACTGCCCCTTAGGGTTTCCAAAGCTGTAATCTTTATGGTAGCATATCACTAAGTCTTTTCTCCCATGGATCAGCTGGTGTGTTTAAACCACCAGCCATTCAGTTAAAAGACTAACATTTTAACCACTTTGTCACATAGTAGTCACTCAATGACAGACTAGTGAATTGAGTAAATCAGAGAAAATATGGAATAAACTATGCTATTGGACTAATTAGGTTAAACTGATCTGCTCTAGTGAGGCACTTGACTGCTAACCAAAAGGCTGGCAGTTCAAACCCACAAGCCACTCCTCCGAAGGAAGACTGGGCAGTCTACTTCCACAGTGATACCACCTCAGAAACCCAAGGAGGGGGTCGCTATGATTCAGATCTGACTTGATGGCAGTGAGTTTGGTTTGTTTTGGTAGGAAATCATATGGGAAAAGTATAGTTAGATTATAGATAGGTAGATAGATGGATAGATAGATGATAGATATTAGATAGATAGATAGATAGATAGATAGATAACAGAGGTATACTATTGTTAATTATATTTTAGTGTATTCTATAGAAAAGCTGATAAATCATGACCAAGTGAGTCAAACCAATGAATTCAGATGGGGTTTAGTATTCAGAATAAATTGATATAATTTTCCATATAAAACCAGAAAGAAAAACACTTACGATCCTCTCAATACATATAGAAAAAAGTTTTGACAAAACCCAGCATGCATTACTAATAAAAACTCCTAGCAAAGTAGGAGTATAAGGGACATTCCTGAAGTTACAGTTGCTATTTTTGTTGGTAGTTGCTGTCAAGCTGGCCCTGATGCATGATGACCCATACACGGCACAATGAAACATTGCTTGGTCCTCACACCATCTTCACAACCATTTATATGTTCAACTCCATTGTTGCAAACACTGTGTATTTTGAGTATTTCAACTTAAGGGGGTCATATTCCGGTACTATCTGACAACATTTTGTTGTAATCTTTAGGATTTTCATTGGATAATTTTCTGAAAGAGATATCCAGAGTGTTTTTGCTAGTATGGAAGCTAGCACTAGAAGTATGGAAGTATGCTACTATGGAAGTTTTCTTAGAATGGAAGCTCCACTGAGACCCGTCCATCACAGGTAACCCTGCTGATAAATGAAAGACTGGAGATACAATTGCCAGCATCATAGCAATATGCAAGCCATTACAGTAAGATAGACTGAGAGATGGCTAGTGCCCTCAAACTGATAAAGGGCACACCGAAAACAAAGAAAAGAAACATGTAGCTAACATCACATTAGATATTAATTAATTAATTAATTAATTAATGATTGTTCTTTAGGGTCACTGTGGGAGTGCTATCTCCCTGAGATGAGAAAAGGGTATTGTTCTCTCTAGTTTTAACCAATACTGTGCCGTATTTTTAAACTGGTAAAGTAAGGCAAGACAAAGGAATAAGGGTAATCTAAATTGGAAATGGAGAACTGAATTCTCATTATTGTCAGATGAGATAATTGTTTATGTAGAAAAGTCAATGTAACCTACAAAAAAGTTACTAGAATAAGTCAGCCAGTTTAGAAAAAAATTTCATGATTAAAGATAAAATTAGAAAAAATTATGTCCCTGTCTATTAATGGAGGAGCACTGGTGGTGTAGTGCCTAAGGCATTTGACTGCTAATCAGAAGGCTGGCTGTTCAAACCCACCAGCCACTCCTCAGAAGGAAGGTTGGACAGTCGACTTCCACAGTGATACTGCCTCAGAAACCCAAGGAGGGGTGGCTATGAGTTGGATCCAACTCCACAGCAGTGAGTTTGGTTTGGTTTTTGGTTATATATTAATGGAGTCCTAGTGGCACAGTATTTAAGCACTCAACTGCTCATCAAAAAATCAATGTTTCAAACCCATCAGCAGCTCTATAGGAAAAAGAAGTGGCAGTTTACTTTCAAAAAGATTTACAGCCTTGGAAACCCTATGGGGTAGTACTAAGTACTGTTCTTTAGGGTCACTGTGGGTCTGAATCAACTTGATGGTAATGGGTAAAAAAATATATTAACAATAAAGAAATGGAAATTGAAATGAAAATTCAATTTACTGTAATTCTATTTATATAAATTATCATTTAAAATAACATAAAAGGATATGACACACTAAAGGATATGTTTGTCAAAATGTGAGCAAACCAAATACTCTGAAAAATATAAAGCATTACTCAGATAAATTAAAGAATAACTAAATATATCAGAATTCTCAGTATTGTTCATTTATCAACTATATCCAGATCTATTCATTAAACGAAGTCTCAGACAAAGCTACAAATAGTGTTCATTTAATAGAAATTGACAAATGGGTTGAAAACTTATGTAGAAATGCAAAATATGTAGTATATGTGAGAAAATTAATTTCTGGGTTTTAAAGCCACCCATTTTGTTGTATTTTGTTATGGCAGCCCAAGGAAACTAGGACAGAATAGAAAATTCAGAAATCGATTCATACTTATATTTTGAAAAAGGCACAAAAATGACTCAGTGGAGAAAGGAAAGAATTTTCAAAAAACGATCCTGGAAGAAGTGAGTATACATATGCTAACAGATAATTAAAGTAATAGTTAATTTTTTAAAAAAGAAAATTGATTCATGCCACTCAATATAAGCAAATATTAACTCAAAATGGAATATCAACCTAAATATAAAACCTAAGACTATAAAACAGCTAATGTTGGCCATAAAAGTTGACCTTCATTCATAAATCATCAACTTAGTAAACTGAATTTGATCACACTTGTAAAAATCTTCTCCTCAAAAAGCACTATAAGAGAATGAAACAAGAAGCCTTGGATTGAGGAAGAATCTTCTCAAGTGATTTCTCTGGTAAAGAACACATAGCAAGAAAAAGAAAATAATTTTCAAATGCAAAAATAAGAAAAGAGGTAACTGAAAAAGGGTGGGGCTTTAAATACACATGTAATTCAAGAATACATATAGAAGAAAAACATAAATTACTCATCATCATTAGTCGCTGGAGAGATGAAAATTAAAACCAGAACATGAAACCACTTATACATACATTACAATAACTGAAAATAAAAACGTATAAATATTGGCCATGCCAAGTGTTGATGAGGATGTGGAGAAAGCAAACTCTCTCATACTCTGGATATGAGAGAAACTCCCATTGAGTTTTCCAGGCAGTAAATCTTTTTTTTTTTTTTTTTTTATTTCTTCTTGGGACAGG
>NW_006921608.1:344662-355024 GCF_000298275.1 Orycteropus afer afer
TTTTTTTTTTTTTTGACAATTTTACTCAAATGACAACATTTTGTAGTAATAAAAGAATTAGTACTACAAAATGTTGTCATTCGAGTAAAATTCTCAAAAAAATAAAAGTCACAAAAATGTATGGAAGAAAAATGTTCTGGAAAGGGAAGTGAAAGAGCAAGCCCAAAGACCCCACTAGAGGAGGTTTCATCATGTGTTACACGAATAAGGGGACCAATGTGTCTGGAGTAGAGTAAGAAAGAGGAAAATCAGTAGATTTAACAAAATTAGGGATATAACCAAACAGATGAAAAGAGTGGATAGAAGTCTGGAATATCTTTAGCTTTTACTTTACAATAGATGGTTTTGGGCAGAGAAATGATATAATCTGATTTGCATTTTACGAGATTCACAAATGGTCTTCAATAGACACTGAAAGGCTCTCTCTTATTCGCTTGTGGCTAAACTATTACCTCAGTGGAAACTATGATCATGGAAGTGTACCTTGATCATCATGTCCTGTAAATATCATCAAACTATCTAAGACTATCCTTGCCTTCTTTATCATTGGCAACTTTGTGTGTGTGTGTGGGTGTGTGTGATTTGGGTGAAAATGTACAGAGCAAATTTGCTTTCCATACAACAGTTACATACACTTTGTCTCATGACATTGACCACAATTTACCACAATGAGACAGATTCCCTCCCTCTTCCTCCCGATAGTTACCTATTCCCTGTGTCCATCCCTCCATGCACTCCTGCCCCCTGACCTGTCTCCTTGTGCATAAGCATCCTTTCTTTCTCCCATGATTGTTCTCTCCAAGGAGTGTATCTGCCTCAGGTAAATGTTCAATTCATATGCTTGTCTTTTGTTTGGCTGGAAGCCACAGGTGTGGTTCAATTCCAGACCTGAAGGGCAGCTAGGGGCCATAGTCTCAGTGGTTCACCAGGCTCTATTGGACCAGCAAACCTGACCCTCCCTTTTTTTTTTCTCCAAATGATTTTGAGTTTTGTTCCATATTGTTCTTCCTCTCTATCCAGGATCTCCTACATAGATTCCCTTCCAAGTGGTTGACATCGGTAGCCTGGCACCAAATAGTTCTTCTGGTCTCATAGTTGTATAGGCTGCAGATCAGATGTTGTACCAGTCATTAGGATTGATTGTTTCCATGAATTTTTGGTTTTCTTCTTTCTTCTTTGCTCTGGATGAGGAGAGAACTACCATAGCATCTAGATGGCAGCTTGCATATCATTGGCAACTTCTTCAAAATCTCAGTCTGTTTCCTACCCCTGAAATGTTTTCTTGATTTAAAGGTGTAATCATTAGAAATCATTTTATGACTGTGATTGAAACTCAACTCAAAACTATTTTATGAATAAAAGAATGAGGGATTATTTAATCTTGCATATGCAACTAGTTATAGGCTGAGATCCAATGATTAAAATGAAGGTTGGAGTGCTACATGTCTATCTTTATTTATTTATTTTTATTAACATTGCTTGTCTGTTTGTTGACTTTATTTTCAAAGAGGTTGTCAACACCAGATCACATACCAATGACTTCTTGTTCCAACAGCTTAAAATATTTCATCTTTCTCTGAGAACATATATGTCAAACATATTGAAAGTTTCTCATATTTCATGCTTAGTTAACATGCCCAGTCCTGAACCCAACATTTTGGTTAACAGGATAAATTATCTCTCTGATTGATGAGATCTTCCCTCTGTGACTGCGAAAGAGAGATTACTGTGATTTATAGCCAGAGACTGGGGTCACACCTCAAATTTCTATGGCCTGGGGAAGGTATGTTACTATGACTTTTAGCTATATCTAAACGAAGAAATGCTCAGCAAATTGGTAGGATAGAAGATAAACGTATGAAAAGAAATTGGATTCTTGTACACTAACAAAGAAATAAAAAACTAAACTCATTGCCATCAAGTACATTTAGACTCATAGCTACTCCCACTGGGTTTCCAAAGCTGTATATCTTTTTGGAAGCAGACCATTCCATCTTTCTTGCATGGAACAAGATGGGTTTGAACCACAGGCTTCTTGTTCAGCAGTCAAATACCCTAACTACTATACCACCAAAGCCCCTCATGCTAACAAAGAGAACTCTGAAAAAGAAATCAAGAAAACAATACTATTTGCCAAAAACAAATCAAACTCATTGCCATGAAGTCAGATCCAAGGTGGTATCACTATGGAAGTATATTGCCCAACCTTCCTTCTGAGGAGTGGCTGTGTTCCACCAGAGCTCCCATACTATTTACAGTAGCCCTCAAAAAGAGAGAGTACCTAGAAATACATTTAAAACTGTTGTTGCTGTTGTTAGGTGCCGTTGAGCTGTTTCTGACTCATAGCAACCCCATGTAAAACAGAAAGAGCCATTGCCCAGTTATGTATCATCCTTAAAAGCCTTGTTATTTAAAAAAAAAAAAAAAAAAAAAAACACTGCTATGGAGTCAGCTCCAACTCATAGCAAGCCCTCCTTGGGTTTCCGATGTGGTATCACTGCGGAAGTAGATTGCCCCCTCTTCCTTCTGAGGAGTGGCTGGTGGGTTGGAATTGCCTGCGTTCAAGTTAGCAGTCAAATGCCTTAGGCACTAGGCCACCAAAGCTCTTTGCTTGAGCCCATTGTTGCAGCCACTGTCAATCCATCTTGTTGAGGTAGGTACACTCCTTAGAACAAACAATCATGGGAGATCAGAAGGGCAGAATTTGCACTGGGAGATACTTCAGATGGTAGGAAAGCATAGGAAAGAAGGAAATGGGGGGAGGAGGGAAGGCAACCACAAGGACAAAGTGGAAAGAGAGTTGTTACATTACAGGGATTGCAATCAATGTCATGAAACAAAGTGTGTATGAACTGCTGAACAGAAAATGAATTTGTGCTGTAAACTTTCACTCAAATCACAGTAAATAATAAGAATAAGAAGAATAGGTTTACATATAGAAAGAAATATTTTTGATGGTTACCAGGGAGGGGAGAAGGAAGGAGAGAGAAATACTAACTAGACAGTAGACAAGACTTAATTCTGTTGAAGGGAAAGGCAATACACAATGTGGTGGAAGTTAGCACAATGGGACCAAGGCAAAAGAAGACAATGAGAGGTTTGCAAGATTAAAAAACAACTCTGGTAAATGCAAAAACGTACACAGTCCTGCAACAGCAGTAATAACTAACAATAATTGGTGAGTAGATACATATTTATGCTGATAAGGTCATGGACACTTCTACCTTTGTATTTTCAAATGCTACATGTACACTCATATACATAACAGAGCATATAGGGGCCACAGTTATAGAAGATTTTAGACATTGAAAATGAACACTGGACATGAAGGCTAAGGACCACAGCTTCAGAAGACATCTAGGTAAATTGGCAAAATAATTTGTAAAGTTAATGATTTACTTCCTAGTCTGGTGAATATCCTTTGGACACTTCAAAGCTTGTGAATGACCATCTAATTGGTCTCCTTCTTCCAGCAGTTTAGGAGAACAACAACAATAAAAAGGATTAATGGCCCACATGACCCACAGCCTCCTCTAACCTGAGACTAGAAGAACTAGATGATGCCAGGCTACCACTATTGACCACGTCAGCCAAGATCACAATAGAAATTCCCAGTTAGAATGAGAGTTAAAAAAAAAAAAATGTAGACTAAAATTTAATGTAAAAAAAAAAGACCAAACTTGAAGAACCCCCAAGACTCTTGCCCTGAGAAATCCTTCTAACTTGAAACTGAAGAGACTCCAGGAGGCCACCTTTCAGGCAAATAATAGATGGGACTACAAAGCAAAGAGTGTGAAGAATGTGCTTCTCAGAACCAGCTATAGCAGAAAAACAGTGCAAAGTTTTCTCAGAACCAAAGGGGAGAAGCCAGGGAAGGACAGGGAAAGTGTATGAAGGGAAACAAGGAAACAGGCAGGAAATATGGAGAGTGAAGACATTTTGTGGGATTACAATCAGCATCACAAAACAACTTGTGTGAGAACTATCGATTGGGAAAACAAATTTGCTATAGTTCACGTAATGCACAGTACAATGTTTAAAAAAAATAAATAAAGGAAGAAACCACAGTTCTGCAAATGAAGATCAGAATATTTACATCAAAGAAGGCATATGGGAAAACATTAAGGACAGACAAAAACCATAAGTGACCTAGGCTAAATGGGCAGCGGTCAGAGGATTCAAGGGCAGGTGGGGTTAAGGAAGATTCAGGAGTGCAATGGATAATACATGTGTTACATGAAAGAATCTGTCATGTGGTTGGAATAGCACTATAAGTCTACCAAAGATAACTTACTCCAACTTTTGGTATTTCATGCCATACAGGGCATTTGATTTAGTAAGCTAAAAGCAGATGTGAGCCCGTGCATGTATGTATACATGTAAGTATTGATAGAGATTGTGGCTCTATCACCTAGCACAGTACCTGGCACATAGAAGATTGTCAATATATTTTCAGTGAGGCATTCCTGAATCAGTTATTAAATTAAATAAATGTTTCACATACGACATGAACTGCAAAAACTGTTTTGAATGTCATCACTAACTTCCTGTATTCAGGACAACGCTTCTAAAACAGGAAGCTCAATTATAAAAGCTGATAAATATTAAAATTCCTCTTTCTAACTCTTCATTTATGTATGTTTTTGCTTCATTCATTTTTAACTTTTGAATTAAATAAACTAAATATTAATTAGTAATATAGGATCAAAAGCAAGATTTTTAAAACATACTTGTATTATGTATTTTAAATATCTTTTTATTCTATTTGTTTCCTTTATGTCTTTTAAATGGGAAAGGTGAAACTAATTCCTACTTTACCTGGACTTTTGAAGTGCCATTATGTTCAACAAGCTAGATTTGCATCATTTTATTAAGTTTACTCAAAGTCATTCATTTTAAATAATCACCTTAAGATAATTGTTTCACTCTGTAAATTGTTTTATACAAGTAAAAACATATCTGCTTAACTTGACGATCCCATCTTTACTGAAACATTTTGCAGTGGTGACAGGATGTCATTTGTTTTGTTCCCGACACCCATCGCTAAGATAGGCTGATGTTACATGACCTTACTAATGGTCCCATTTCTGATGCATTCATTCTACACAAATTGCCAGACAGAGGTCACTGGATATTTAAGCGTGCAAGATTATGCAGATGAAAGCTAACAGTTTCTCAATATTAGGTATAATACACTTTCTATTTTTCAATGCGGGGGTAATGGGAATGAATCATTTTTGTGTGTGTGTCAAAAGTGTCTGTAGAAATGAACTCGTTAATTTTGTCAAATGGATATATGGCAATGCTATTCTGAAGGAAGTACCTTTAACAATTGCATTTGATAACCAAACAGGAGAAACAGCGAAGACAGAACTCGATTATAAAAATTCATTTCCCTTGCAAATAATCTCTATGAGTGAGATTATCATGTAGTTCATTATTGATAAATGGCTGACATTGCAATAAATTGTAAGTTAGATATTTTGTGATTGAAAAACAGAAGTATGTGACCAATTTTCTTTATGGTGCATGAATAGGGAAAAAAAAAGTCATTTTCTTACAGATATCACCCACTTACTATCTTCCCCCTTCAAAATATCATATTTTTGGTCTCCAGCTTCAGAATATAGTTCTATCACTAATGCACATACAACAAGTGCACTGCTTGTGATGTGAGCTTGTCCTAAAGCAATCATTCCCACACACTGTCAGTCAGGCATCCTTTTTCATTAATCTCAAGGTATACACTCAACTGGCAAAAGTGTTATTGTGGAGAACTTTGCACATTGTTTTCATCACTCTTACAGCATTCCAAAGCCTGCACAGCTGTAAAATTGTTTTATCTCTTTTTCTCTCCCCCAATAAGGATTAGTTGAGGTCCAGGGAGTATTACAAGCCTGATAAATCTTCAAGTGCTTTTACACTGAACTTGGAATAGCTCCAAATATCTCTAGCTACAACTCATAAAACTTAAGGTTATCAGGAAAAGCTCAAATGGTTTAAAAATCTTCAACTGCCGTCAGCACTGAAGCACTCATTTCTCCAGCTGCTGTGAGTGTGGGATCTCAGGAGAATCCTTTTGCAAAAATTACTCTTTGTTGTAGAGAAATATTTTGCCAAAATGTGTCCCCTCTGGGAATGTAGCCCATACCCAGTGATTATCAACACAAGGGACAGAGGTGGGTGGGTGGGACCTGTTTTGAAGTCCATTATGTTTTCCACCATTCAGGACTACTCCGAAAGTTCATTTGAAATCTAGTGGTGTTGATTGAGGTGTTTGTTGCAACTGTGTCAATTCTAAATCTTCCTCTGTGGATCCTCTTCTTTTATTTTTCCATAAATGTAGTTTCTGAGAACAATCAAAATGCTTTCATGCAAATCTGTAACCTCAACACATTTAAAGGAAGAATGTACAATCAAGCCTTGAAATTAATTCCCACTTCTGACGATCCCCTATGGGTTTCTGAGGTTGTTAATCTTTATGGAAGTGGATTGCCCAGTCTTCCTTCTGAGGAGTGGCTGGTTGGTTTGAACTACCAACGTTCTGGTTAGCCATCCAACGCCTTAGGCACTACACCAACAGAGCTCCTGCACTTTATAGTATCTGAAATTATACTGGACAAATGAAATTTGTTGGAAAGCCTTTGGGGAACATATTCACGGGGACTATGTGCACATTTAATTTCTATCCTTTAAAAATGTATTATTTAAAACAAAAAAAAAAAAAAAAAAACCTCACAACCGTCAAGTAGGATCTGACTCACAGTGACCCATCCTTGGGTTTCCCAGGTAACATCACTATGTAAGTAGATTGTCCAGTTTTCCTTCCGAGGAATGGCTGGTGGGTTTGAACCACCAACCTTCTGGTTAGCAGTAAAATGCCTTAGACACTAGGCCACCAGAGCTCCCAAAATTGACTGCCAACCAGAGGGCTGGCAGTTCAAACCCACCAGCGACTCCTCCGAAGGAAGGTTGGGCAATCTACTTCCGTAGTGATATTGCCTCGGAAACCCAAGGAGGGATCGCTGAGTCGGGTCTGACTCGACCTCACATAACAACAACAAGTATAAAATAAGCCGCTAACTTTGAGACTTTTTCTTAGCATATGTGTAGGTCCTTTCAGTTATGATTATTTTCTAAATTAGATGAAAGATTTGTGTGTGGAGGAGCAGGACAGCCATTTAAAATCACTTATAACATCAATTTTTAGCATTGGCCAGAAAGTGTTTCTTTTAGTTTATCCTTTATTTACATTTTCAAAACTAAAAATAGGCTACAAACATTCAGTGAGCTAAATATTCCCTAACCCCTTCTTCAGTTACGGGTATTATCTTCCTCCCTCTCTGTTTCTCATTGCAAAGACTCCACAAACTAACTAATTAATGAAGTGCTGATTTCCTTCTGCAGTATAGGCAAGTGACTATTTTAGAAGTGCATTTTATGTTCCTTTCTATTCTTTGTCAATATAAACAATACAAGGCAAGGTGTCTTACTATTTACTTGTCTAAAGTAACAGCTGAAATTAAAAATATTTGTACAATAATTACCAATGCCATGGAGAATGAGCTATTGTACCTTTGCCAGAATATAAATTATTTAAAAAAAAAAAGTTTCTAAGCTATACATTTGAAGCTATACCTGAGTTAATGTCTTATAATTGTTCATGAAGGGTAGGATTAGCCCAGCACCCATATTTCGATGATCATGCCTCCCATGAACCAAGAGGGGATAAAAATTACTACTAACATAATATGAAGTTTGTTAGAGAGTAAATCATGCTCCCACTAGGTCCAAATTGACTTATAAAAGCATCAGGCAAATGACTGGAAGTTTTACAAAAATTAGGAGATGGAGACAAGGTAAGAGTTCCCACATACTTTGTTTTTGCATGATTTGAACTTTATACCAGAGAGAAGGGAGCATGGGAGATTTATTATCAATTTGTCTAGATGTGGGAGAAGAGGGGAAGATGGCTGAGTTGAGCTAGAAAGATGTCAGCAGTCGAACACCAAAGAAGGCATGATACTCTGCATGTTTAGTTAGGAAAATGCTAGAATAAGAAATGCTAAAAATGGAGAGAAAACTCAAAACTCTTTCCATTAAGGAAAGAACAAGCTGGCAACTTGGAAAAAATATGGGTGTCATCAACTAGATTATTGGTCATAAAGTCTAATTGACTATTATTCTAAAGAGTCTATGGCCTCACCTGAGATGAACAGGAAGTAACATTTCTCAATGAAAGAGTAAACCTTGAAGTTATACCCTACATCTTGAAACCAAAAATGAATCTTCATATCAAGAAACAGAAGACCTCAAATTTATTGAAAGAAGACAAGCAATTGATAGCAATACTGAGATGACAGAGACTAGGATTATCTGCTAAAAATCTTAAAGCAGACATTGTAAAAACTCTTCAATAAGTAATTTTGAACACACTTGAAACACATGAAAAAAGAAACTTTAACCAAAGACAAAATTCTCACCAAAGAAAATAAATATATATAAAGAATAAAATTAAATATTTAGAACTTAAAAATGCAATGATTAAAATAAAAAGATCACTGGGTAGGCTCATACACAAAATGGAGAGGATAGGAGAAAGAATCCATGAAGTGGAAGACAGAACTATAACAATAACTTAATGTGAACAACAGAGACAAATAAAGGGGGGGTTATAGAGATCCCCAGGGACTTTTAGAATCATACACAGATTAATAGTCAGCCTTCAGAATACCAGAATAAGTGATAAAATGCAAACATGAAACAAAGAGTAGAAGAATTGACAGCTGAACATTTCTTAAACTAGACAAGAGACGTGTGTGTGTGTTATGTGCCGTCGAGTCGGACCTGACTCATAGTGACCCCTCCTTGAGTAGGACTTTAAATTCAAGAAGTCTAGAAAATCCCAAACAGGATAAACCTAAGGGAATTTATACTAAGACACATTGTACTCAAACTTCTAGAAATTAAAGACAAAGGAAAAATCTTGGAAATATCCAGAGAAACATAAAACTGTATCTATAGAGAAAAACCAATTAAAATGCCAGTGCATTGTTCATCAGAAAGAATGGAGGCCAGTTGAAATAGATAAAGTATTTTTTATGAGCTTGAAAGAAATAACTGTCTACCCAGAATCCTATATTCAACCAAAAAGTATCCTTCAGGAATAAAAGGGAAGAAAAGACATATTCAAACCAAGGCAACTATGAGAATTGCTGTCCGCAGAAATATCTGAAAAGAATGGAATAAATTGTTTTTCTAAACAGGAAGGAAATAATTAAAAAAAAAAAAAATAGGGACTTTGGCATATCAGAAATGAAGCAAAAAATGGTAAGCAAAATTACGGGTAAATATAATAGGTTGTCCTTCTCCTTTTGATTTTTCTAAGTTATGTTCGAGAATTGAATACAATAACACTGATGAAGTTCTAAACATATGTAACGAAATATTAAAGACAGTTATACACAAAAGCTGGACAAAGAATAAGGAAGATCAAAGAAGGCCTGATATATTTTAATTATGGTGTTGGCAAATTATATTGAGTATACCATGGGCTGCCAGGAAGATGAACAACTCTGTCTCAGGAGAAGTCCAGCCAGAATCTTCCTTAGAAGCAAGGATGGGGAGACTTTGTCTCACTTCCAGTGACATGTTATCAGGGGGAGCAGCCTGATGAAAAGGACATCACTCCTGATAAAGGAGAGGATTAACGAAAAAGATGAAGACCTTCAATGAGATTAATTGACACAGTGGCTGCAGCAGTGGGCTGAGATATAACACCAGTTGTAAAGATGGGACAGAGTGAGACAGTGTTTTGTTCTATTATCCATAGAGTTGCTGTGAATCAGAACTGATGCGATGACACCTAACAACAACACAAATTAACGGATGAGTGTAGAAGGATTTCAGAAATGTAAAGTTTCCCTCCTTCTCTCAAGCTGGTAAAAGGGGTTTTATATCACATCTTACCTGCATAGTACATGACTTCACTTACTACACTTTAAGTTAGATTAACTATGGAGAACAACTCTAATTTCTGTTTGATACTGCTATCATTTAATCTCAGCTTTCATTTACACTTTGCTTTCCTTTTTAAATCTACTCACAAGTAATCTATATTTGTATGCAGCCATGCGATGGCAGAGTTGATTTGAAAGCAATCTTAATAGACCTGTAGATTATGAGGACTAGACCCCTAGAGTGACTACATTAGAGAATTGGCTCTGTGCAGGCACAAGAAAGAAGGGCCACAGGGTCCGCAGCACTGCTACTGCTCTTGCTCTTGATGAACTGTAACAGATCATACATTCACACAGCATAGAAGAAAGGGATGAATTGTAATCTCAAAAAAAAAAAAAAAAA
>NW_006921608.1:355124-367580 GCF_000298275.1 Orycteropus afer afer
CAAGAATAGATCTAATAACATTTTGGGAATATAAATCTCTTTCTAACCTAGGCACATATATTTACAAATGTGTAAACATTAGCTGTACACAGATTGGTCACTGTCAGGGGTTTGACTTCATTAATGTAGAACTGACTGAGAAATAGCTAAAGTGCATGCGTGTATTCCAAAAATAATGTTTAAGATGTTGCAGATTTTCAAAGTATGTTTTGTGCTCTTTATTATGTTAGTGTCCACCCACTCACTAATGAAAAATTAAAAGAGAAGACATCAGCATGGCGAGAACGCATGTGTGACAAAGAAAAAAACAAGAACAAAAAAATCTGTAGAGTGAAAGTTGGCTTCCTTGTCTTCTGTCAATTTTACTATGCATCAATTGAAATGGAAGAAAAATATTCTCCAAAGGATACTTAATTATTCACATAGCCACCTGGCTTCCTTGTAATTGAAAGGTCATAGCATAGAAGAGGATGCAGAAATTCCTTGGACATTTGAAAAGAAAACTATTCACTCTGAAAGCAGGATTAAAGTTGACAAGCTTAGCATACATATTCTCCCAAATTGAAGACAATCAACAGTTACTGTAAAATTGGCTTAACTAACGTTATATGGATCCCCTTCCCCATTTTTCTCCAGCCTCCACTTAGTTGTCTCAGGATCACCTCCTTTTCCTCAGACTTTACACTACATTTGGTAATACAGATAAAATGATGAAAGCAAGAACAGAATTCAACCAACACTTCTTGTTTAGCAACAACAAAAAGTAGCATCCTGTCTTTTCATTACTTCATAATTTCAAACCACTATAAAAATTAAGTGGAAGTTAGAAAGAGAAAACAAATACTCCAAAAATAGTATTAACATCTCTTGTATCTATTTCCATTTTTCTCTGATTGTAAAACACAATACACAGTGTAGGAGATAGTTTGCAAGGAATAATCTAATCAAATAATTGCTTTTCTTGTAAGCTACCCTCTCACCAGGCCACACCCCAAAAGCAGCAAGGTGGGAAGGCAGGAAGAGGACAAAAAAGGCAAAGGGGGCTGGAAGAGATTAAGGAGTCAGCTGAAGGAACCCAGTGAGGAGAGGGAATGCAGGCCATGACCTACAAGCAGCGAGGCAGGAAGGCAGGGAGAGGACAGAAAAGGCAAAGGGGACCAGAAGAGATCGAGGAGTCAGCTGCAAGGACCCAGGTAGGGGTGTTTAGAGAGGTTTCCAACAGCTAAGGGAGACAAACTTGTCTGTCAGTTTGTCCTACTGTGATGTTGTGTTGCTGTGAGTCTTGAGGCTGTGCCACTGGTGTTTCAAACTTAGGAGCTGCACATGGTATACAAGTATCAGCCCGGCTTGCCGACTGAGACAGACTAGGAAGAAGGAGGAGGCCATCCACTTCTCAAACAATTGGCCAGGGAAAATCTTATGAATGGCCAGGGAAAACCTTATGAATAGCAGAGAAACACTTTCTGATACATTACTGCACAACTATATGAATAGTCCAGAAATATTGTCCAATACAAAGGAGGAAGATGAGTCATTTAGCTTAGAAAGCTCTCAAAGTAAGACTGGGCAAGAGCTGCATTATCAGAGTAAAATCAGCCTTACTCATATGGATAAGGTAAAGCTTTCAAGACCTCCATTTGCTGATGTTACACCACTCAAATTGAGGAGAAACAGTGGCAAACATCCATTAATAATGGGAACATGGAATGTATGAAGTATGAATCTAGGAAAATTGGAAGTTGTCAAAAATGAAATGGAACGCATAAAGATTGATATCCTAGGCATTGTTGTTGTTGTTGTTATGTGCAGTCAAGTCGGCCCCGACTCATAGCGACCCCTCCTTGGATTTCCAAGGTGGTACCACTATAGAAATAGGATTGCCCAACCTTCCTTCTGAGCTGAAATGGATTGGTTTGGGCCATTTTGAATCAGACAACCATATGATCTACTATACCAGGAATGACAGTTTAAAGATGAATGGCATGGCATCCATCATCACAAAGGATGTTTCAAGATCTGTCCTGAAGTACAATGCTGTCAGTGATAGGATAATATTCATACTCCTACAACGAAGAACTGTTAATACAACTATTATTCTAATTTATGCACAGACCACCAAAATCCAAAGATGAGGAAATTGAAGATTTTTATCAACTTCTGCAGTCTGAAATTGACCAAACATACAATCAGGATGTGTTATCACTGGTGACTGGAATGCAAAAGTTGGAAACAAAGAAGAATCACCGGTAGTTGGAAAACTTGGCCTTGGTGACAGAAATAATGCTGGAACTTGCATGGTAGAATTTTGTAAGACCAACAACTTATTCATTGCAAACACCTTTCTTCAACAACACAAACAGTGGCTGTACACATGGATTTCACCAGATGGAACACACCGGAATCAGATTGACTGCATCTGTGGCAAGAGGTTATGGAAAAGCTCAACCAGTCCAGGAGCTGATTGTGAAACAGACCATCAACTGCTCATATGCAAATTCAACATGAAGTTAAAGACAATTAAAACAAGTCCATGAGAGCCAAAATATGATCTAGAATATATCCCTCCTGAATTTAGAGATCATCTAAAGAATAGATTCAATGCATTGAACACCAATGACTGAAAACCAGAATTGTGGGATGACATCAAGAGCATCATTCATGAAAAAAGCAAGAGGTCACTTAAAAGGCAACAAAAGAAGAAAAGACCAAAATGGATTGCAGAAGAGACTTGAAACTTCTCCTTGAGCAGAGAGTAGCTGAAGCAAATGAAGAAATGACAAGATAAAAGAATTGAACAGAAGATTTCAAAGAGCAGCTCGAGAAGGCAAAGCCAATTACTATACTAAAATGTGCAAAGACCTGGAGTTAGAAAACCAAAGGGGAAGAATATGCTCGGCATTTCTCAAGCTGAAAGAATTGAGGAAAAAATGTAAGCCTTGAGTTGCAATATTGAAAGATTCTAAGGGCAAAATATTGAATGATGCAGGGAACATTGAAAGAAGATGGAAGGAATGCAAAAAAGTCACTGTATCAAAAAGAACTAGTCGATCTTCATCCATTTCAGGTGGTGGCATATGACCTAGAACCGATGGTAATGAAGGAAGAATTCAAAGCTACAGTGAAGGAATTGGCAAGAACAGGGCTCCGGGAAATGACGGAATGCCCATTGAGATATTTCAACAAACAGATTTCCCACTGGAGGCACTCACTCAGTTATGCCAAGAGATTTGGAAGACAGCTATCTGGCCAACTGCCTGGAAGAGATCCATATTTGTACCCATTTCAAAGAAAGATGATCCCACAGATTGTGGAAATTATAGAGCAATATCATTAATATTGCACACAAGTAAGATCTTACTGAAGATAATTCAAAAATGGTTACAGCAGTATATTAGCAGAGAACTTCCAGAGGTGCAAGCTGGATACAGAAGAGGACGTGGAACAAGGGATATCATGGCTGTTGTCAGATGGATCTTGAATCAAGGCAAAGAATACCAGAAAGATGTTGACTTGTGTTTTATTGACTATGCAAAGGCATTTGATTGTGTGGATCATGACAAATTATGGATAACATTGAGAAGAATGGGAATTCCCTAACACTTGATTGTACTCGTGAGGAACCTATACCTTGACCAGGAGGCTGTCATTCGAACGGTACAAGGGGACACTACATGGTTTAAAATCAAGAAGGGAGTGTGTCAGGGTTGTATCCTTTCCCCACACTTATTCAATCTATATGTTGAGCAAATAATCCGAGAAGCTGGACTTTATGAAGAAAAATATGGCATCAGGATTAGAGGAAAAATCATTAACAACCTGAGATACCCTGATGATACAACTTTGCTTGCTGAAAGTGAGGATGACTTGAGGCGCTTACTGATGAAGATTGAAGAACACAGTCTGCAGTATGGATTACATCTCAATATAAAGAAGACAAAAATCCTCACAACTGGACCAATCAGTAGCATCACAATAAGTGGAGAGAAGATTGAGGTTGTCAAAGAATTCACGTTGCTTGGTTCTACAATTGATGCCAATGGAAGCAGCAGTCAGGACATTAGATGAAGTGTAGTGCTGGACAGGTCAGCTGCGAAGGAACTCTTTCAAGTGCTGATGACCAAGGATGTCTCCTTGAGGACTAAGATGCACCTGACACAGACCGTGATATTTTCAATAGCCTCGTATGCATGTGAGAGCTAGACAATGAATAAGGAAGACCAAAGAAGAATTGATGCTTTTGAGTTGTGGTGCTGGCAAAGAATGCTGAAAGTACCATGGACTGCTCAAAGAACTAACAGATCTGTTCTGGAGGAAGTGCAGCCAAGATGCTCCTTGGAAGCGAGAATGGCCAGACTTCGTCGCACCTTCTTTGGTCATGTTGTCAGAAGGGACCTTTTCCTGGAGAAGGATGTCATGCTTGGTAATGTGGAGGGTCGAGGAAAGAGGGGGAAGCCTTCATTGAGATGGATTGACATGGTGGCTGCAACAATGGGCTCAAGTATAACAAGGATCATGGGGCTGGCACAGGATTGGGTGGTGTTTTGTTCTGCTGTGCATGGGGTTGCTATGAATTGGAAATTACTGGATTTCCAGTTGCACCTAACAACAACAACACCAACCCTCTCATAGGATTGGGTGGAGGTTGCCACATTCGAGTACTTGGTTACACCACACTCTGGTTATGTTCATGATAGCAAGAGTTAGTACCTGCTGAAAATAAGGCTAGTGATTCATGCTCTGGTGACTTGAAACTGTGAGTGAAAGATTCTGATTTCTTTTAAACTTTTTTTTTTTTTTCACAAATGATAGTTATTTAAATGTAGCATGCCATCTTTCTCCATGTGCTCCCAGATAATAACAGTTCAGACTGCTGGGAAAGATGACTGCATCAGCCAGCAAGTAAGATTTAGACATCATACCCCAAGGCAAGGAGCCTGAAAGAGTGGCTTTCTGAGGACAAGACTATGTTCCCTTTTCTCGTTTCTATTTATTCAGAGAGCAGAACATGTTCTATTTAGTTTTTTAAACTTCTAATGAACTCCACTTTCATATTTAAACTATCTCAGATTTGTTTCTGGTAACAAATATTTGAAATGAGGCACATTTAACTTTATAAGTTACTTTGTTACTGAGTTTAAAAAATAAATATTGATTCTGTTCAGCAAAATATCTTTTAATGGATGTGTATCTTTGAAATCTCAAAAAGAACATGTTTCATAGCAAGAAATATATCTCAGAAAATACACTCATGTGATAATACATACAATTAAGAAAATAGGTATTAATTAAACACTAATTCATGCACAATTATTTGTGCTGACAATAGAAATATAATTAAAATCTATTGACTTTATCAGCATTGCTGGTTAAGGACTTATTTAGGTGTAAATGTATTCAGATTTTGGCTAAGCTGAACAAACAAAAAGATGATATTTTAGCCTACTCATAAATAAAATAGGAGCTCTGGTAACTTAGTGCCTAAGGCACTTGACTGATAACCAGAAGTCTGGCGGTTCAAACCCACCAGCCACTCCTCAGCAGGAAGGTTAGACAATCTACTTCCATAGTGATACTGCCTCGGAAACCCAAGGAGGGGTCTCTATAAGTCGGATCTGACTAGATGGCAGTGAGCTTGGTTTCTTTGGTGTTTGATAAAGGCATTGTGGAGGATATATACATTTTTTTGTTTTCTTTTTCCTCCCCCTCCTAGATAGCAAAAATGGTAATCTAGAAAAGCAAAGTTATTTAATTCATTTAGAGTTATACATCCATATGCATAGTTATATAAACTATGTGAAGTGCTTGCTTTTAAGTAAGATGGATCTATGAGAAAGAAGTATTTCCAAATTGAGCTAATGCAACCTGTACTGGCTAGTCAAAGATGTTTTAGAATGGTTTCAGTCTAATGATCTAATTGTTTCTTTCCCTAGACCATTTATTTAATATGCTAATAGAAAATCAAGAAACACCTCAAAAAGTGATAATATGGTGGATAAATTTGGACCATGGGAACCTGTTGTATACCTTCTAGAAATAAAACTAAATGCCTGCTTCTTTCAGGTCACATAAAGGGTGACAGTTTTTTTGAAGGAAGTTGTACCAGTTTACATCCCCATGAACATTTTTTGAAAACATAGGAGTCTTCATTTTATGAAATCAAGTTTCATAATATTTCTTCTTATTTATATTCCATTGTTACTTTAATCTATTATAATAATTTATTGCAATATGCTGTATTATTTTATTTTAAATTTCTTATTTCATTCATTACAAATGATGACAAACATATTTCTATGCTTATTGCCTGACACATACCAGAGGCACAATAAATATATCTTTAGGATATGAATTGATGACTTGAATGGATGATGAATGGATGTATGGATAATTCCTTATTACCATTTTACCTCTACTTTTGAAATTTTTCAGTCAAATAATTTTATTTTTGAGTACATTTTTTACATTAATGAATTTTAAAAGTACTTAAATATCCATGAATTTTAGGTTGATGCATTTACATTGTGGTTATATTAGTACCATGTAAAATTTTAAATGATTTTCATGTTAATTTTTTCACCATTATGACTTCTTCCTACACTTACAAAATCCTGCATTCACTGAGACTAGTTATCACCTAAAATTATTCTTTTCCTTTCAAGTATTTTGTAGTTAAATCATTAAAACTTCAAATTACATTATTAAATTAATCAAATTTTCAAGCAGCATTAATCAAATTAGCCATTCTTAGGAAACTATCTTGCCATGATTAGAAAACAAAGAAAAAAAAAGCTGGATAAATGAAATTCCCTTAATTCACAGATTTGAATTATATTTTATAGGATATATCATTTGGAAGTTTCTGGCCAATATCAGATGATTTTTTTTTTCTCTTTCCTATGCCCTAATTTAATTTGCTATATATTTTATAAGACAATATATGAAAGTTTCAGAATTCCAAGGGACAGACTCCAAATATAAATTTTCCCAAAATTCCTTTCAAACTCTGTGGAAAGTAATTGTTAAGAAAGTTAGATAGTACTCTCACTGCTTCCTCGGTCAACTTCTTCAGTGCTCTATTTCCTTCAGAAATTTGAGAAGCGAAGACTACTCTGTCTTAGGAAGGGTAAATACCCACTACCATCAAGTCAATTCCAACTATAGTGATCCTATAGGTTAGAGTACAATTGCCCCATAGAGTGTCCAAGGCTGTACATTTTTATGGAGGCAGACTGCCCTGTCTTTCTCCTGCAGAGTACCTGGTGGATTCTAATGCCTGACCTTTTCATTAGCAGCTGAAAATTCACAAGCTCCCAGAACACTCTTTTTCCAAAGTGAAATGACCCCTTAAATAAGCACAATGATTGACAGTAATAAAATTCAATTCAAATTTATCATTTAGGATATAATTATCAGGTGCCTTAATTCTCCACTAAACATTTTATTTTTCAAAAATCTGTGCATAATCTTTTAAATCATAAAACAACAAGTGAATCCTTTCTTTCAGAATGGTCCTATGATATCTGAGACATAGGAGAGGCATCATTCCCTGAGGCTATGACAGCACAGACATCATCATTCCCGTGACCCCAGGTTTATGCCCACATGGAGGCAATCTGAATAAAAACAGTGATCTTGCTATGGGTTGGCTAACCGGCAACTACATCGAATGAACATTTCCATTTTTTAAAAAAGTCTCTAATGCCTGGGCTATTGAAGAAAATACGTTAGGCTATTTTACATATATGTTTGTTACAATTTTTAACTTACATAACCATTGGCCTTTGTGTTTTTTGAGGATTCAACCAATGGAAATTATTATAGGTGTCCTTGTATGGGAAAAGATAGGTTATTACCTTACCAGAAGCATGTTCCATGGGTGTATAATACAAAAAAGCAACCTATAGATTCCAGGCTTTGACATTCTGATGATACACATTGCAATAGACTTCCCATAAACCACTGTGGGCTCCTTCAAGGTCTCTGCATTTTTTATTTCAGCTTGCCATCATTTTCTTTTCACGTTTTTGTCTGTTTCCTAGTTCAATTTTTTTCAACTAATTTTTAAAATTATTGTTTATTTATGTTTACCCATATTATACTTTTAGATATGCATCTATAAAAAGGAAATTTCTTCTAAAGTAATAACTACATTTATGTTAGCTATATCTTTCAATGGATTTTATGAAATTTGCCCATATATAAATATATTTAAGTATATATAACTGAACATTTCAAATATATTCGTGTAAGCATGTATTGCATAACTACATACACAGGTCTTGAAACACAAAATAAAAATATTTAATTAAACTAATTAATACTCATTACATGTAAACCAAATTTAAAATACAGTGATATTTTTGATGCTCCTAGAACATAATCTTTTATATTCCACAGTACTCTAACTAGGAGCTCTGGTGGAAGAGTGCCTAAGGCATGTGACTGCTAACCAGAAGGCTGGCAGTTCAAATTCACCAGCCACTTCTCAGAAGGAAGGTTGGGCAATCTACTTCCGTAGTGATACCACCTGAGAAACCCAAGGAGGGGTCTCTCTGAGTCAGATTCCGCTCAATGGTAACTATAAATAGAGAGGTTAGAATTACAGTTAGAAACCATAGTCTTTGTTTGTCAAACATTATAAGAAAATAATATAAATAAATAAATTCACTATGATTTTATAATTATTTAAGAGCTACATTATTTCCTGACTATATATTTTTTTTAAAAAAATTTAGATTTAGAAGCTTTCATGTGCCTGATGTTCCTACAAACTAGTCCTGCTCCTTCCTTTCTAGGTCACTATCTATGTGGTCTCTGTTTTAGTTGTTTAGAAATGAATATGCAATGGTTTGAAAAGGGGAATATGATTGCTAATGATTTTATATGGAATAAGAATACTGGTTAAATTAAAACTGTCAAAAGTTGAAGATTAGCTGTATGTTAAAATATACAATAAAGTTCATTCTGATTTCATTTCTTGTTACAACTGATTCCATGAAAAAAGAATATTCAAGCCATTAATCTAAGTTCAACTGAACTCATTAACTGGAAGAACTACATGGGATTGAAACTTTCAGACAACTTAGGTTATTAACTTTAGTAGATTCATTAAAGTGGTTAATCAAAGATACAGTTTAAACAGTTTCATAACAATTGGGCATTTTCAATAATTCCCACGCTGCTTCTTACATTTTTATACTCGATCAGGGAACAAAATGAGAAGAGAAAAGGAAAGAAAAACAGCATCCATTCTGACAAGGAAGTTTATATGATTTTGCATTAATGTTGAACCTTCTAGTAGAAAATATTTTCTGAGCAAAGGCTTTAAATGCCTTGAAATTCTAAGGCTGCAAACTACCTTGTAAAGCCTGCAAAGGTATTTTAGTAAAATAATTTGCATGTTGTTGCTATTGTTATGTGCCTTCCAGTCGAACTCAACTCATAGAGACCCCACCTTGGGCTTCTGAGGCAGTAACACTACGGAAGTAGATTGCCCAACCTTCCTTCTGAGGAGTGGCTGGTGGGTTTGAATCACCAGCCTTCTGGTTAGCAGTCAAGAGCCTTGGGCACTATGCTACCAGAGCTAGATGAATGATAGACAAATATGTAGATATATAGATGCAAATATAGTTATTTAGAAAAATGAGCATAGATTGATAGATACTGTTCTTGTTAGTTTCCTTAGACTTAATTCTGACTTAGTGGTGACTCAATGTGTGAACATTAGAACTGCTTCATGGTTTTCAAAGCTGTAAACTTTCAAAAACTTTCAAAGCCTGTCTTCCAAGGTGCTTCTGGCTTTGTTTGAACAAAAAACCTTCCAGCGAGTAGTTGAGGGCTTAACTATTTTATGCTGCTCTGGGTTGGATAGCTGACTAGCCAGATAGATAGATAGATAGATAGTGCTAAAAGGACATGGAGGCAGCATTTTCTGACCTCATCTATTGTCACAAGAGGAAGACAGAATCACCATTAACAGCCCAAGGTTTATTCCTATGAGGCCAGACATGCTGCCACCCTCCAGCCTTTGTACCAACTCTGACGCCAACCGTCCCTCCCATGGTACTCACTACTTCTCTGCTAGATTTGATAATTTGTTGCAATGGCCACACCAAACTCACAGACAATACTCATGATTATGGGGTTTATTAGAGAAGTAACAGGGTACAATTCAGGTTCAGGAATTTACTCAGGAAACAATTCTTCAATAGGGACAGTCTCCCCAGTGCTGTGCCCTCAGACACTTCTCTATGGCCCTTGGCCTCTAGTCCTGGCTAGGTAAGCCTGCCACTCTGTCCTGTGCCTATTGATACCACTGCCACCATCTCTCCACCAGGGCATCTCTTTGCCTGGGCCTCTCTCAGCCAAGGATGCAGTGCAAGGATCTCAGGTACAAAGACGTGTTCCACCTCACCTCCATCTCTTCTCTCTTGATGGCAGTGAGATGCCCTCTCTGCTTCTAGAAGGGCTTATTTTAAGCCTGGCAGAGTGACAAAACTAACCAATCCCAACATCAGAGTTCTATACGCCTTATTTTCATGGTCCCACCCAGTAACATGATGGGAGTTACAAAGACCATGACTAGAAAAGCCATATCTAGTAATTTACTGCACCAAAGATAGAATGGTTGAAACTCCTCTGAAGCACAGGGAAGTCTTTTCATCTTCACCCACACCTCATGAGTGTGATATTCCGTGATTACAAATTAAGAACCTGAAGTTCTGAGAGGCTAAGTACCTGGTTTAAGTTAAAAAAAAAAAAAAATAGTATTCAAATTCATGTCTTGTAACTCAAACATATGATCTGTTTTCATTTTGATATATGAGACAAATATAACTATGAAAATACCTGATTCTATACCTCAAAATGGGAGCTCTGGTAGCATAGTGGCTAAAGCACTTGACTGCTAACCAGAAGGCTGGCGGTTCAAACCCACCAGCCACTCCTCGGAAGGAAGGTTGGGCAATCCTACTTCCGTAGTGACACTGCCTCGGAAACCCAAGGAGGGGTCGCTATGAGTCGGGGCCGACTTGACGGCACATAACAACAACAACAACATACCTCAAAAACTCAAGTCCCAAAGGAGCTAACTACTGTTTCCCGTACTATTGTTTCTGGCTCACCAGAAATGACTTAAGACTTTCCTACCAATAATAGTAAAAAGAGAAGATAAATACCAATATTTAAAAATGATTTGTACTTTAGTCAAATAGAATCAATACTATAGCATTTTTGAATAATATGATTTTCTTTTGATTTTTATTAAAGTATAATTTCTTAAATAGAAGATCAATGATGACATTAATTTCACCAAGAGCCTCAAACAACCTTATTTATATCACAGCCTCCAATGAGTAACCACAACTGATAATATTGATAGTTAACATTTTTAGCAGTGATTTAACTTCCTGAAAACATTTTGAGTTTCTTCAAAATCTAGTATATTCATAGTGTATGATGCATTAAAATTATTCTTTAAAGCAGAGCATATGAAGATATACAGTTTGAGAGGTAACCAGCTTCCAAATTGTAAGTATTATTTTCACAAAATAAATTAGTTTAATTAAGTAGTGTTTTTAACTTCTTAGCCTTAAGGATTGAGGGTATAGAGAACATGCTTAAGTTTTAAATATTCCAGGGGGCATATTTTAATCTAAAATGACTCTCTACTGGAATTATGGACTTTTGGAGGGTAAAGGAGAATAATCTAGGCAGGACAATAATAATTGTCTTCTATATTCCTTGAATATAAGACCTAAAGTGTTTTCTTTAGCAACTCTCCATGGCCTTTTGAGGCTAATTTTCCCTTCATTTTGCCCTTTTCTGCTCTTCCCTCACTCTATATAGAAACTTCATGGAATTTTAATGCCTTTACTACTTTTGCCTTTCACTCATCCCAAGACCTTCATATATTTATACATTTATTTTATTTTCATAGTCTAAACTCACTAATATCATGCCATGGCACATATGTATGAATACCCATGAGCACACATTTTCTTTCACTTTTAAACATTGTCTACAGATTCTAAATTTTCAAATACTTTTGCCTGGAGAGAAAGGAAAAGTGAGACACTGAGCAAGTTCATATTAGCTGAAAATTTTATCTCAGCATCTTAAGAACAGAGCCACAGAATAAAGCATCTGTTGTCTGACACCTTCAGTGGTGGGGAAATATTAGATCCAGGAAAATAAAAAAATTACTGCCTCATGACTTTGGCTATTATTGCATATGTCATTGACAATTGAATAAAGGATATAAGAAAACTACAAGTTGTTTTCCTAATACAGGAATGTGAGTTGTGAAGTTTAATATTGAAATTACTTCCAGTTGCAAATTTTAATTAGACTTTTATTACTTTATTAACTCCTCTAAAAAATTTTAAAATTCTGAAGCACACAATTTATGTGTATACACTTAAACTACATAATGTAACATGAAGATATAATAACATT
>NW_006921608.1:367723-374555 GCF_000298275.1 Orycteropus afer afer
TGAAGCAGGACACTATGCCACTGGTGTTTCAAATACCAGTAGGGTCACCCTTGGTAGACACATTTCAGTGGAGCTTCCAGATTAACAGACTCGGAAGAAGGAAGGGGCCATCCACTTCTCAAAGAATTGGCCAGTGAAACCTTATGAATAGCAGTGAAACACTCTGATATAATACTAGAAAACTTCATGAATACCCCTGAAACATTGTCTGATACAGTGACAGAAGATGAGCCCCTAAGGTTGGAAGGCACTCAAAATACTACTGGCCAAGAGCTGCCTTCTCAAAGTGGAGTCAGCTTTAATAATGTGGATAGAGTAAAGCTTTTGGGACCTCCATTTGCTCATGTGGTAAGACTCAAAATGGGAAGAAATAGATGCAGACATCCATTAATAATTGGACATAGAATGTATGGAATATGAATCTAGAAAAATTCACAGTTTTCAAGAATGAAATGGAATGAATAAAGATCAATATTCTGTGTATTAATGAGCTAAAATGGACAGGTTTTGGCCATTTTGAATCAGGCAATCAAATGATCTACAATATCAGGAATGACAAATTGAAGAAGAATGTCTTGACATTCATCATCACAAAGAATGTTTCAAGATCTATCCTGAAGCACAATGTTATCAATGATAGGATAATATCCATATGCCTACAGGGAAGATCAGTAAATACTACTATTATTCAAATTTATGCACCAATCATCAAAGCCAAAGAAAAGGAAATTGAAGACTTTTATCAACCTCTGCAGTCTGAAACTAACCAAACATGCAATCAAGATGTGTTGATTATTATTGGTGGTTGGAATACAAAAGTTGGAAACAAAGAAGAATCAATAGTACTTGGAAAATTGGCCTTGGTGATAGAAATGACACTAGAGATTGCATGATAGAATTTGGAAAGACCAACAAACTATTCATTGCAAATAGAATTTTTCACTGGTGGCTATACATGTGGACTTCACCAGATGAATTACACAAGAATCAGATTGACTACATCTGTGGAAAGAGGCAATGGAAAAGCTGAACATCTTCAGCCAAAACAAGACCAAGACTTGACTGTGGAACACACCATCAACTGCTCAATTGCAAGTTCAAGTTGAAGTTGAAGACAATTAAAAGAAGTCCATGAGAGCCAAAATATAGCTTTGATTATATCCCTCCCGAATTTAGAGACCATATAAAGAATAGATCGGATGCATTGAACACCAATGACCAAAAACCAGAGGAATTGTGGATGACATCAAGAACATCATCCATGAAGAAAGCAAAAGGTCATTAAAAAGGAAAGGAAGAAAAGACTTAAATGGATGTCAGAAGAGACTCTGAAATTTGCCCTTGAATGGAGAGTAACTAAAGCAAATGGAAGAAATGACAAGATAAAAGAGCTAAAAGATTTCAAAGACCAGCTCAAGAAGACAAAGCCAATTACTATAATGAAACATGCAAAGACCTGGATTAGGAAACCAAAAGGGAAGAACACACTTGGCATTTCTTAAGCTGAAAGAACTGAAGAAAAAATATAAGCCTGGACTTGCAATAATGAAAGATTCAATGGGCAAAATATTGAATGATGCAGGAAGCATCAAAAGAATATGGAAAGAATACACAGAGTTACTATACCAAAAAAATTGGTCAATGTTCATCCATTTAAGGAGGTGGCATATGATCAACAATCAATGGTACTGAAAGAAGAAGTCAAAGGTGCACTGAAGGAAGTGTGAAGAACAAGGCTTCTGGAATTGACAGAATACTCACCAAGATGTTTCAACAAATGGATGCCACACCAGAGGCACTCACTCGTCTATGCAAGAAATTTGGAAGATAGCTACTTGGCCAACTGACTGGAAGAGATCTATATTTGTACCTTTCCAAAGAAAAGTAATCCAACAGAATGTGGAAACTATCAAGCAATATCATTAGTATCACAAGTAACTAAATGCCTGCTGAAGATAATTCATAAATGGTTGCAGCAGTATATTGACAGAGAACTTCCAGAAATACAAGCTGGATTCAGAAGAGGACATGGAATGAGGGATTTCATTGCTGATGTCAAATAGATCTTGGCTGAAAGCAAAGAATACCAGAAGGATGTTTACTTGTATTTTATTGACAATGAAAAAGCATTCAATTATGTGGATCATAACAAATTATGGACAAGATTGAGAAGAATGGGAATTCAAGAACATTTAATTGTGCTCATGAAGAACGTGTACATAGACCAGGAAGCTGTTGGTCAAACAAAACATGGGGATACTGCATGGCTTAAAATGAGGAAAGGAGTGTGTCAGGGTTGTATCCTTTCACCATACTTATTCAATTTATATGCTGAGCAAAAACTCAGAGAAGCTGAACTATATGCAGAAGAGCATGGCATCAGGATTAGAGGAAGACTCATTAATAGCTGTGATATAAAGACGACATCACTTTCCTTGCTGAAAGTGAAGATGACTTGAAGCACTTACTGAAGAAGGTTAAGGACTACAGTCTGAAGTATGCATTATACCGCAACATAAAGAAAACAAAAATCAAATCAGTCAAAAATTTAAGTAAAACACAAAGAAGAAAATGCTTATTCATGTTAATTATATATCTAATTGCCCATATATGGTAATAAGGAGTCCTGGTGGTACAACGACTAAAGCTGAACTGTTAACTTAAAAGTTCAGGCTTTGAACCCACCTGTTGCTCCATAAGAGAAAATACCTGGCAATCTGTTCCCATAAAGATTACAGCATAGGAAACACTATGGGGTAGTTATTTCCTGTAGAGTAGTTATGAGTTGGAATAGACTCAACAGCCATGGGTTTTATCATTATTGTTATTGTTAGTGTGTCTTGTGAATTAATAAGGGAAACTATCACTTGTGAATCAAAGTTTTAAAATTTGAGGATTACCCAGGATTAAGAGACATTTTGCCTCTAAGTTCTTCTTTGATGTTACCTAGAAACTTTTACCTCAATATGTCCAAATAAGAAGTATCATCTTTTTTCCTAAACTTTGGCATCGTATGAATGTTCTGTATCACTTAGAAATATTAACTTCTATTCATTCATGAAAATTAAAAAATTGGGTTTTATGTATATATTGATTCTTACATATTTCTCCTTATTACTACCATTGCCTTTCTTCTTGTCTTGAATATTTCTTACTCTTTCTCAACTACCATATGGGACACGCCTACCTCCTACCCCTCCTCCCTTCACCCCTTCTTCCATTCCTCCCTCTTTTCATTTCTTCCTTCCTTCTTCTTTTCCTTCCTTCCTTCCAAAATTTTGTAATCCCCTAATCTATTTCTAGGGAGCTCTGGTAGCATAGTGGCTAAAGCACTTGACTGCTAACCAGAAGGCTGGTGGTTCAAACCCACCAGCCACTCCTCGGAAGGAAGGTTGGGCAATCCTACTTCTGTAGTGATACTGCCTCGGAAACCCAAGAAGGGGTCGCTATGAGTCGGGGCCAACTCGACGGCACATAACAACAACAACAACAATCTATTTCTTCCTTTCCTTCCTTCCTTCCTTCCTCCCTTCCTTCTTTCTTTCCTTCATTCTTTCCTTACACTCAGACACACACAGACATACTATGGATGAAAATATGGTCTTAGACCTAAACATTTGAGGGATATAAATTTTAAGCATATTATAACTTGCTTAATAATTCAGTGACTGCACATTTTCCACAGAGTGAAATCTATATTCACCTACAATGCAAATTTCTTTGTGAAATATTCTTAGCCTATTAATTTCTCATCACCCACAATTCTCTGTATTGCTTTTACACATCAGCAATGCCTAACTTCTTGTATTTTGCAAAACCATCATGCTCCTTACCTCTGCAATATCCTTTGTGTCTTTTTGGGTGGTGAGTATTAGCTGTAATTATACACTGTATTCATGCTCCCCATTACCACCCTTTGCCTATATGACTTGTACGCATTCATAAAATCATCCTAGATTCAACATTTCCGACAATGGTGCCTAGTTGAGGCTCTGTTCTTCAGTGGAAGAATAATACATAACACCTGGTCGTATAGGCATGGTGCAGCTCTCTCCAGTGGATTCAATTCATTTAATACACAATCTCATTTTTTGTGGGTTGTGAGCCTACTGAGAATCAGCACAATATTTGTTTCTGAATTGAAGAAAACAGCTAGTGAAGAAACAACAACAGACTTCTGACTTAACCGAGGCAATCATTTTTATGATGTAGGTTGAGGGTGTCTTGAAGATATTCTTGAACACTCTCCGGCTAACCTAGATTCATAGTGTAATGCAGTGTAATCTAGAGGAACAAATACAGCAACAGGAATTAAAATATCCAAACTCTTACCGGGCCCTGCCATTATTTAGCTGTTAAGCTTCAGACAAGTTACAAAACTTTTCCTGGACCACAATTTTCTTATTAATATAACAGTGAAGGAGCCTTTGTAACACAGTGATTAAGTGCTTGCCTGCTAAACAAAAGGTCAGAGATTCAAACCCAGTAGCCTGGGAGAAAGATGTTACAGTCTGCTTCAATAAAGATTTATAGCCTTGGAAACCCTATGTGGCAGTTCTACTCAGTCCTATGGGATCGTTATGAGTCAGAATTGATTCAGTTACAATGGATTTCTTTCTTAGTTTTTATATTATAGTGAGAGATTAAATGTTGAACTTGAGATGCTTCAACTTCTTACACTGAGTGGAAATAGGACGGCAGTTGATAAAAACAAATTTGTTGCCATGCTATTATACATATTCTGTGCAAGTAATCTTAAATGCAATCCATTTTACAAATATCAGAGACTTCTATTGTCTACCTTCACATTATGTATTGGCCAACATTTTATCCAACGTACTAGATCCGCAAACTAACTTCATGCCGATGTAATATGAATGTACCACAGATTAATTGCACTGCTTTTTTTTGGCTTTATGCCCTGGAATACTTGACACTGCAGCAAATTGCTACACGAACTATTTTAACACTTGTAGGTGAATAATTCTGGAAGTATAAACTTCCTAGCCTCCCATGGAGCAGCCCTTTATAAAGAGGAAACAGGAGTCAAGAGGCTACTGTTCTAATCTTTTTCTCAGATGGAAAATTCTGAGGTGGAGTTTTCAGGCCTGTTCAGAGATTTGAACAGTATAGAAGCCAAGTCCTTCATATTGATGACATGATTAATGCAACACCATTCTTTTGAATTTTTATTCTTCCTTTTCCTTCTCACTATCCTTCTTCTGTTCTCTGGAAACAATTGGCATAATTGAACAGTTGCACTCAAGCCCTTTCCTGAGTCTCTACTTTCCAGGGTAAAGTTAGACTCCAAATGTTTTAATTAGAAGTGAGGTATTGCTGGTGATGAATGGAGCCACATGAGTGAGCCCAGACAAGACCAAAGTTGAACCATCCAGTCAAACCTTATAATTGTGCATAAAAAATAAGTGCTTGCTATTGGAAGCGGTTAAGGTTTGGGCTAGTTTCTTACACAATAAGAACCACCTGACACATCCCTCACCTCTCCTTCTTCTCTGACTATTCTGGGGCATGAACTTTTTTTGATCTGGAAACTCCTCTCTCTGATAATAATAATAACCCTTCCTTCTTTGTTTAACTTCAGGTTTCTTCAATGAGTTTTGAATTTACTTAAATCTTCATAATCTTATGTTCAAAGAGGATTGAAAGTCACAAAAACAAACTAAAAAAAAAATATTTACAGGTGTTTTCTTTATTTATAGATGAGGTTTTTTTATGTTTTTCCAAGTTTCTTGGAGAGAATCATGCTTATTTTATGCACTTTAATTAATTGTTACTGGTAGAAATACTATTAACTAAAGAGATCACAGAAAAATAGTTATATTCCTAGTAATACTAAACTAAAACTGCTCCCTTTGAGGCGATTTCAGCTTATGGTGCTCCCAAGTGTTACAAAGCAGAAGGCCTCCATAGGAAGTTCTTGGCTGTGAAGTTCATGTAAACATCTCACTAGACCTTTCTTCCAGTTTGAATTGCCAGCCTTTAGGACAAACCATTTGCACCACTCTCAATATTCCTAGTAGGGAATTTAAATGCACAGATACATACATTTTATTTTAAAAAACTTGGAATAAAGAACTTTAAAGGATTTGCAAAAAATACTAGTTTAAACACAGAGTAGAAATTGTATTTTTTGTAGAAAAGACAATAAACTGGTAAGTTGGAAGTGTCAAAAAGCAAGCTATTTTTTAAGTAGTTTAATCATAACATTTGATTTTACTTTTTGAAACCTTAGGAAACTCACAGCATGAATATAATTTTTAAATCCAAAATGTCACGGGGAGTTAAAGCTCCCAAAGGAAAACTGGCAGCATTGGCCAATAATTTGCTTTTTCATTTTTCATGAAAAATATATGTGACAACGTATGTGAGCAAATTATGTTACTTAAAATGTCTGTATCACGACGGCACAGACAAAACCCAAACCCCCTGCCGTCGAGTCGAGTCGACTCACAGAAACCCCTCCTTGGGTTTCCGAGGCATTATCTCTATGGAACTAGATTGTCCAGTCTTCCTTCAGAGAAGTTGCTGGTGGGTTTGAACAACCAGCCTTCTGGGTGGCAGTCAAATGCCTTAGGCACTATGCCACCAGAGCTCCCATCATGATGTTAGCATCTGCTAATGCTTGGGTATACAACAAAAACCTAGGGATTCCTGAATGAGATTTTTCTAAAGAAGAGTTGGGAAATATCTTTACAAATGAAGCGTTTATTCCGTTTTGAGTGTATAAAATACTTATTCTTCAAATAGAGAAAACTCTCTCTCTCTGTATATATGTATATATATATATATATATGTGAGTGTGTGTGTGTGT
>NW_006921608.1:374655-387661 GCF_000298275.1 Orycteropus afer afer
GGAGCTCTGGTAGCATAGTGCCTAAGGCACTTGACTGCTAACCAGAAGACTGGCGGTTCAAACCCACCAGCCACTCCTTGGAAGGAAGATGGGGCAATCTCCGTAGTGATACTGCCTCAGCAACCCAAGGAGGGGTCACTATCACTATGAGTCAGGTCTGACTCAACAGCACATAACAACAACAACAACATATATCTATAACCATCATCTTTTCAATAGCTCACATGCATGTGAAAGGTGGGCAATGGATAAGGAAGATAAAAGAAGAATGCCTTTGAATTGTGGTGTTGGCAAAGAATATTGAAAATACTATGGACTGACAAAAGAATGGATAAGTCTATCCTGGAAGAAATGCAGCCAGAATGCTCCTCGGAAGTGAGAATGGCCCGACTTCTTCTCACCCACTTTGGTCCTATTGTCAGAAGGGACCATTCCCTGAAGAAGGATATCATGCTTTGTAAAGTGGAGGGTCAAAGAACAAGGGGAAGGCTCTCAAAGAGATGGATTGACACAGTGGCTGCAATGATGGGCTCAAGCACAGCAGGGATTATGACGGTGGCGGAGGATCCAGTAGTGTTTTGTTCTGTTGTCCACAGGGTTGCTATGGGTAGGAACCCTCTGGATGGAACCTGACAGCAACATGTCATGGACTAGCAGAGAAGGAACAACTCTGTGTTGAAAGAAGCACAGCCAAAATGCTCCTTAGATGCAAGAGTGGCCAAACTTTGTCTCTCCTACTTTGGTCATGTAATGATGAGATATCAGTGTCCGAGGCATTTGCTAACCAGAAGGTTAGCAGTTCAAACCTACCAGCTTCTCAGCGGAAAGAAGATGAGGCAATCTACTTTTGTGAAGATTTACCACCTCACAATTCCAATGGGGTCATTGTGAGTCCGAATTGACTGGATGGCAGTGAGTTTGGTTTAGTGCTGGTAATGTAGAGGGTCAGCAAAGAAGAAGACACTTAACTAGAAGGATTGACACAGTGCCTTCAACAATGGGCTCAAGCATAGCAAGGATTGTGAGAATGGCACGGGACCAGACAGCGTCTTCTTCTGTTCTACATAAGGTCACTATGAGTCAAAATCAACTTCACTTCACCTAACAGTAACAACACTATGTACACACACACACACACACACACACATTCTGTCTAAAAGACAGAATGACATCCAGTCACAAATATGAAAACAAGTTTATTAATCTTGGTTTTTATTAAAATGAGTTCACATTAAATTAGATTTTTATTTTTTTTTCCTAAAAAATGTTGGATCTATGATGCACCACGTGATCATTACTTTTATATTATTGTTATTGTTTAATAATTACATGCATCCCTAAGTAACATAGCTGAGTTTTGCTTGTTTTTAATTGATGTGAATGCATCTAGCTGCATGTATTATTTTATTATTTGGGACATTATCTCTTTTGTTTGACATTATTCTTATAAGGTCTATCCCTATTGTGTGTGTATTTATAATTGTCTAATTTTCATTCTTGTATGGTTTTTATTATAAGAATACACAAATATTTGTTTTCAATTTTATTCTTGATTAACACGATTTTTTTTCAGTTGATGCTATTGCAAAAAATAAGCTATGAACACTCTAATTTGAACCCTGCTGTGAAATCTTTTGTAAAGTAAAAAAAAAAAAAAAAATGAAAATTCATTCACTCAGAGAGCTATGATTTTTAAGGTGAATCTTGTTTATGAGTATTAGAGGTTTTATAAAGCTCTTTTACACAAATTCAGTACACAATTGCTCAGAAGTTAAAAAAATGAATACTGGAGGAAAAGCATTGGAGTACAGTTCAATGGTAACAGTAAAAAAACAAGGCTCAGAGGAAACCGTGGTTTTGCCCTCAGTTACCCTGAACCATTGTTTTACCTCAGTCCTTTTCTCTGAGGCAGCTTAATCTAAAATAGTAGGAACTTTTAGTTGCCAACTGGTGTGTGAACATCCTGAGAAACTCTTGTGAAGACCAACTTCATTGTTCATTAGAAAATTATGTGAAGGAAAACAGATAATTAAAACCATGGCAAACGGACTTGGTCTTCTTAACAGTGAACTCCTAACTGTGGACGTATGTCTATTTGACTCTTTATCTCTGGAGCCTTTTTTTGAATATGTAGAACACAAAATGTAGTCAATAATTATTTTTATCTAAATTAATCCACTTAATTGGCTGATAAGACATAAAGTTTATTGATTAGAAGGTGTTAAATATTTGTCAGAGTAAGTTTCCTCCAGACAGGAAGTAGAGGTAGTGGAGTACAACAGCTGGAGAGACAGTATGTAGGGCATGTTGTAAAGGAGAGAGGAAATAAAACAGGTATGAGTAAAACACAAATACTTGTGTGGAAGCATATTTTGTACACAACCTTGACTGTCATTGAGTCTGCAGAAATGACTAAGGAAACAAAATGCAAGATGAATTATTTGAACTAGGGCTAAATTTACTAAAGGAAATTCACTGGATGTGTTAGACAATTTCCTCACTGCTTTCTGATTTTCACCACCTCAGGGTTTTTAGATTTCTTCCCAGTGATATATTGTTATGTCTTCCCTAAACCGATGCTTGCCTTAAAATTGAAATTGATATTCTTTAACATAAACCTTCTATTGCTCTTTCCTTGCTACTTTTATTTGCATTATCTGTTTTCATACTAACTTGCCATATTCAATTTAGCAGATGTTGCCTTCATGGGGCATAAAAAAGCTCATCGTTCTTCCTTTATTTTTCTTCCATTTATCTTCCATTTGATTCTGAACCCTGTGAAACATATGTGAGATTCTTACCTCTTCATTTAACTCCATTAAACAATGTCATCGTTTTAATTAACTTAAAAGATTTTCTCACTTTCTTTTATATGACTAAAATTAAGTGTGTAGTTGGTTAGAATGACCAATGAGTTTATATTCTACTTTTAAGATTCATACCAATTCTAGTGGAAGAAAAATAATTACAAGCTAGTATAATAAAATGTGCAATATTTATGACTTTGACTTCATAATTTTATAACAGGCATTAGTTTAATATTTCCCTGCATTATTCATTAACAAAATCATTCATGAATATAGCTGAAATACAGTTTTTCTCATTTTTGTGTCACTTGCTCAGCAAAAGGAAAGATTCTTATAAAATACTTCAAAAATGACAATTATTCTGCAAATGACAACTGCATAAGCAGTCATTAACCAAAGAGCAATATGCAAGTATCCTAGCAATGGACTTTTGCCACATCTAGAGATTATTGTGTTAAGCAAGGTAAATAATCATAATTTTTTTGTTGAAAATGCTGCACTATCAGTTGCTAGAAATAGTTCATTCATTATACAATATTTCTCAATATAATATAGTTTTGAAAGAATTCCAAAGTAATTGGTAATGCTCACTTCTGAGTATTTCAGCAAAGGTGAATTAAAATTAAACAAATGTATATTTAAACATATATATTTTCAGGAGGAGGAAATTAAAGACTTTTTACCAACTTCTGCAGTCTGAAATGGACCAAACATGCAATCAAGATGTGTTAATTATCACTGGTGATTGGAATGTAGAAGTTGGAAACAAAGAAGTATCACCAGTAGATGGAAAATATAGCCATGGTGATAGACATAATGCTAGAGATCGCATGACAAAATTTGAGAAGACCAACAAATTATTCATTGCAAATACCCTGTTCAACAACATAAATGGTGGCTATCTACATGGACTTAGCCAGATGCAGTACACAGGAATCGGATCCACTACATTTGTGAACAGAGACGATGGAGAAACTCAATATCTTCAGCCAAAACAAGATCAGGACTTGACTGTGGAACAGACCATCAACTGCTCATATTCAAGTTCAAATTGAAGCTCAAGACAATTCAAAAAAGTCCACAAAAGGCAAAATATAACCTTTATTATATCTATCCTGAATTTAGAAACCATCTAAAGAAGAGATTGGATGCATTGAACACCAGTGACATAAACCAGAGGAATTGTGGATGACATCAAGAACATCATCCATGAAGAAAGCAAAAGGTCATTAAAAAGACAGGAAAGGAAGAAAAGACCAAAATGGATGTCAGAAGAGACTCTGAAACTTGCCCTTGAGCAGAGGGTAGCTAAAGCAAATGGAAGAAATGACAAGCTAAAAGAGCTGAAAAGACTTCAAAGACCAGCTCGAGAAGACAAACCGATTATTATAATGAAATGTGCAAAGACCTGGAGTTACAAAACCAAAAGGGAAGAACACACTCAGCATTTCTCAAGCTGAAAAAACTGAAGAAAAAACTCAAGCCTCCAGTTGCAATATTGAAAGATTCTGTGGGCTAAATATTGAATGATGAAGGAAACATCAAAAGAAGATGGAAGGAATACACAGAGTCACTGTACCAAAAAGAACTGGTCAATGTTCATCCATTTTATGAGGTGGCATATGGTCAAGAACCGATGATATTGAAGGAAGAAGTCAAAGCTGCACTGAAGAAATTGGTGAAAAAAGGCTCCAGAATTTGACGGAATACCAATTGAGATGTTTCAACAAATGGATGCCACACTGGAGGCACTCACTTCGCTATGCCAAGAAATTTCAAAGACAGCTACCTGGCCAACTGACTGGAAGAGATTCATATATTTACCCATTCCAAAGAAAGGTTATCCCACCAGAATGTGGCAATTATCAAACAATATCTTTAATATCACCTGCAAATAAAATCTTACTGAAGATAGTTCAAAAACGATTGCAGCGGTATGTTGACAGAGAACTTCCAGAAATGCAGGCTGGATTCAGAAGAGGACATGGAATAAGGGATAATTGTGTGGATCATAACAAATGATGGATAACATTGAGAAGAGTGGGAATTCCAGAACACTTATTTGTGCTCATAAAGAGCCTATATATAACCAGGAGGCTGTTGTTCAAACAGAATAAGGGGATATTGAATGGTTTAAAATCAGGAAGAGAGTTTCAGGGTTGTATCCTTTTGCCATACTTATTCAATGTGTATGCTGAGCAAATAATCCAAGTAGCTGGACTCTATGAAGAGTGTGGCATCAGGATTGGTGGAAGACTCATTAACAACCTGCAATATGCAGATGAAACAACTTTGTTTGCTGAAAGTGAGGATGACTTGAAGCACTTACTGATGTAGATTAAAGACTTCTATCTGCAGTCTGGACTACATTCAACATAAAAAGAAAAAAAAAAAAAAACAAAGTCACAACTGGACCAATAGGCAGCATCATAATAAATGTAGAAAATATTTGAAGTTTCTAAAGATTTCATGTTACTTGCTTCCACAATCAACACCAATGGAAGCAGCAGTTAAGACATCAGATGACGCATTGCACTGGGCAAAAGACAGTGAAAAGTTCTAGAGAGCAAAGATATCTCTTTGAAGACTAAGGTGTGCCTAACCTACCCCCCCCCAAAAAAAAAAAAAAAAACTCCTGTTGAGTCAGTTCTGAGTTATAGCGACCCCTCCCTGGGTTTCTGGGGAGGTATCTCTACAGAAGTAGATTGCCCAGTCAGTATTTTCAATCCCCTCATATGCATGTGAGAGCTGGGCAATGAATAAGGAAGACAAAAATAGTTGATGTTTTTGAGTTGTGGTGTTGGCAAAGAATTCTGAAAGCACCACGGACTGCCAGAAGAACTAACATATCTATTCTGGATGAAGTGCAGCCGGAATCCTCCTTGGAAGCAAGAATGGCCAGACTTCATCTCATCTACTTTGGTCATGTTGTCAGAAGGGACCGTTCCCTGGAGAAGGATATCATGCTTGATAAAATGGAGGGTCAACGAAAAAGAGGAGGGCTCTCAGCGAGATGGCTTGACAGAGTGGGTACAATGGCTCAGTTGTAACAAAGATGGTGAGGCTGACACAGGACTCAACAGTGTTTCATTCTGTTGTACATAGGGTGGCTATGAGTTGGAGCCAACTTGCCAGCACCTAACAACAACAACAATAAATATTTTAATGACTGAGATTCTACAATGTTTTATGTCTCTAAAACCTTGAGGAAGGCTCTCACAGTGCCTTGTGTCTAGACTTCCATCATTTTTGGCCTATCTGTTGATGAGATCATTTTTTTTTACATTCTAGAAGTTCCAGAGATTTTATTTTGCAGGATTAACAACTTTCAATTAATTCTGGGCTAGTCTAGAGTAGAGAACCACTTTGCAACTACTTGATAACCATTTATAAGAATTATGGAAACGTGGGGAACTTCAAATATTACACAGCAAATATTAAAAGAGAGCAAAAGAACATAAATATGCTTGTATCAATAAAAGCCTACTTTTAGGAAAATAGGGTATATTGTTTTTAATTAAGATCCACAAGTGAAATTTATGTAAAAACTCTCCATTTTTCTTAATGGACAACACAGCAATAATAACCTTGGTAGGGGCTTTGAAGTAGTTAAGAACCCAGACCTTGGAGCCTAACTGCTCCATTTCCTTCTTTGTGAACCTTGTGAATTCCTAGACTTCATTTTGTCTTCATTTGTAAATGGGCATGATATTTATCTAGTATATTATTTTGGGAGCTCTGGTGGTATAGTGCCTAAGGCACTTGACTGCTAACTAGAAGGCTGGCAGCTCAAACCCACCAGCCACTCAGAAGGAAGAATAGGCAGTCTACTTCTGTGGAGATACCACCTTGGAAACCCAAGGAGGGGTCATTATGAGTAGTAATCCACTCAACGGAAGTAATTTGGTATGAATCAGGTCTGACTCGATGGCACATAACAAAAACAACAACAACAACATCTTATTTTAAAGATTTAATTAGCTAGGATATATAAAATGTAAAGACTCACACCTACTGCAAAATAACCACTGGACACTTGCTAAGTATCTGAATTTCATTGTAAGTCTTGTTTCATTCCAGGTTGCACTCATGCTCCACTTCCTTCTCTACCATTATTTTACTTTCACTCAACATGTTTCATATTTATTTCATTAATTTTGCTATGTTATCTGAATATTTAGAAGTGGGTTTAAATGCTAATATGGGATAATATAAGGTTAAATAAATGAGCTGCTTTTTTTCCTGACACTATAGTGTTGTCTAGGAGCTCTGGTGGCATTGTGCCTAAAGCATTTGACTACTAACCAGAAGGCTGGCAGTTCAAACCTAGCAGCCACTCCTCAGAAGGAAGGTTGGGCAATCTACTTCCATAGTGATACCACCTCGGAAATCCAAGGAGGGGTCGCTATGAGTCAGATCCTACTTGATGTCTGTGTGTGTGTGTGGGTGTGTGGGTGTGCAGAGTGTTGTCTACTGTTTTAAGTAAAAATCTGTATGTTTTAATAAAAATAGAAACTGCTTAACTTTTTTTTCCAACATTTTGATAGCAGAAATATGTATAAAATTTTTAATTATAAATTAGAATTGCATTTTCCCATACTTTCTCAACTTCCAATTATCCTTCAAAATGAAAGAAGGTAAACAATCTACATTATGGAAGAGCTGATTACAAAAGATTTTTGTATATGATTAAGTTGTTCTGGTGGTGTAGTGGATAAGGCATTTGGCTGCTAATCTGAAGGTCAGTGGTTCAAATACACCAGCCACTCCATGGACAGAAGATGGGGCTGTAAATACTTATAGCCTCAGAAACCCAATGGGGGTTGCTATGAGTCAGAATTGACTTGATTAACTTCATAGCACTGAGGTTTATTTTTCTTCTTCTTCTTTTTTTTAGTGTGTCATTATGTTGTTTATATCACACTAAAACTTACTTTCTTTACAAAGTGAGGTGTGAGTGCATGTGTGCCTTATGGGAAACCCGTTACAATTACTCTGCTTTTTTTTTTTTTTTTTTCTTGTTTCTCATCTAAATTAAATTATAGTAAATAACATGGATTGACTTCTTTAAATGAATCTCTATGGAAGCTACACTTCATTATGGTTTACCAAAATAAGTTTCAATTAAATCATGTAACCCTCAATTTGTTTTGACAAATTAACAATAGAAATACGGGCTGGGACCTTGTAATGTCAGTTTTAATTTTGAGGACCATTTACAAAGAGAATTTTAAAAGCAAACCCTTTTCATGAAATGAGTATGTGGCCTAGGTAATATACCGCAATTCAAGAATTTGCAATAACTGTCTTTCAGAGATTTTCTGAGCATTAATTAATGTAACCTCTCTGAAAAATTTCCATTCTGAGGTTTGACACAGATAAAGGTGTCAATTAGTATTAACTATTAGTAAAATAAATGTTGAACCAAAAGTAGAAATAATTTTTATTTAAATCAAGAGTTTACCATAATAGAACAGATACATGCTTTACTAAATGCTAAAATTAGCTTGATGTATCTGTATTTATGATACTTGTGTATATTCAGTCTCATTCAATCAAGCTGCTGATTCTTTTTTGGAACCTCTGCCATATTTTCCTATGCTTTATTTACTCATTCATGCATTCAAAAATATTTATGCAAAACTCACTCTGCTCTTGAGCAGCCACAATGGCTTGATTTTTCTTTGACCATCAACCATAGACAAAATGGGTTTCATCCTGTATCATAGAAACTGAAGGGCTACTGTCAGGATTAGGTGATAGTCTCTTAATCTCCTGTTTGGCTAAATCTCCATATACAGAGGTCATCCATTAATTATAAGTCAATCAAGAAATACTGGTTATTTGTCAATATCACATTACTCAATATAAAATCTTAAAAAATAGACAAAAGCATATATAGAAACTTATATAGGACTTTCATTTTCTTGAATACAGTATATTGTTATATTTCTTGAAATATCACACAGGGATACTTACTATTAACCATTTTCTTCAATTTATTCAGCACCTCCTGTATGCCAGCTATGAGTCCCTGGGTGGAACAAATTGTTAACAAGACCATCTGCTAACCCAAATTTTGGAAGATCACTCATAGGCACCTTATAAGAAAATTCTGGAAATCTTCTGAAAAATTAGTGATTGAAAACCCTATGAAGCACAGTTCTACTCTGACACACATGGGATCACCATGACTTAGAACAGCCATGACAATAGTCACATATGCCTGGTGGGGAGAAGTAGCAGCTCAGTGGTAAAATTCTTGCCTTTCATAGACTTGGGTTTGATTGCCAGACCAATGTGTGTTATGCGTAGCCTGTCTGTCAGCAGAGATTTTTGTATTGCTATGATGATGATGCTGAACAGGTTTCAGCAGAACTTCTTGAATAAGATAGACCAGGAAGAGAGGCTTGCCAATCTACTGAGAAATATTAGCCAATGAAGCCCTAATGGGTGGCAATGATCTGATCTGCAGTGATCCTGAAGATGGTGTAGGACCAGGCAGCACTGCGTTTCATTGTGCACAGTACTGAGATGATTTGGGCTCAATTGAACAACAGCTAACAACAAAAACAATAACCACCTTAGATTTATTTAAAATTTATATAAAACAAATGAAAGTAAGAAACAGACCAGGTCATTACTTAGAAACCTTGCTTAAATATGATTTGCAAGAAGAACAGTGACTAAATTGTTGCAACAAATTTGCTATCTCAATATCTTTTGAAAACTTGATAATAACAAAGACATTATTAGAGGAGAAGAAATCCCAAATATGCATATTCTTGCCATGTTTCTTTATCATTTCAGGGTATCCTGAACCTATCCATTTCCAACCATATTTGAATCTAATATTTAAATTTGAATCTAGACATGCTTCAATTTCTTGCTTCAAGGTTGAAATTAAGTTATTTTATTAAAACATTATCATTTCATGTGATTTCAATATAGCTCATTATATTCAGACATGGTTTAATGTTATTTCTGTGTTCTTCTGTCACTTACAGCTATTAAATTTTAGCTGTTGATTAAAAAATAAAGAAACTTCTTATTAACTCTATGGCATACATTTCTCAGTGCCTCAATTATTTAACTTTTAATATAATAATAATAATAATAATAATAATAAAAGGTTAACTTCAGAAATTCTGTAGGAGAATTACCTCTTATACCTTTACATCCATCACTCTGTTTGCTGGCATTCTATATTTTAGTACTTACGAAAAGTTTGTATTAAATATTATTTCAATGGGTCATCCCTTGAGCATATTAAACTACTGATAATTTTTCATTCAAAGATACCATATTCAGTCTTAAACTATTTGAAACTACTTTTCATTCAAAGATACCATATTCAGTCCATAAACTGTACCTTCTCTTCTCAGGAAACTATGCATGCTTCCTTTTCTAGTTGACTATGGTATAATCAAAGGTGTATCTACAGAAAATAGCACCTGTAGAAATTAGTTTGAAATTGCTGAATGATTTCTCACAGCTGGAGATGGAAACTGTGACGGCAAATAGACCCTGCTCATTGGTACCCACCCCGAGGTGGTGCCCGGGGCTATGGCTATACCCTGGATATTGGAGTAGTGGGAAAAACATTCTGGCTGCTAACCAGAAGCTCAGTAGTTCAAAACCACCAGCTGCTTGGCAGAAGGAAGGTGAGGCAATCTACTTACCTAAAGATTACTTGGGAACCCAATGAGGGTCTCTATGAGTCCCAATTAAATGGATGGCAGTGGTTTTGCTTTGTTTTTAGTTATGCCTCTGGTATAAGGTACAGAACGAAAAATCTTCCACTTTCCTGAAAAACTATATCAGTAAAAGCCTAACAAAGCCATAGGAAAGGTGATTCTGATAGACTTTCTAGTTCCTTCCTTTTCTCATTCTAATAACCGCCATTTATTGAGCGTTGAGTGCTGACAGCTCTCTCTTTTCCCCTTCTATTCTATATCTGGGTAAGTTTACAAAAAGCTTGAGTTCCCCCTCCTTCGATGTCAGCAGGAGAGAACGTGACTGCACCTTGAACCAGTGTAAAAACCCAAAGCCAGTGTCCTTTCCTTGCTCTCTCAAGCCATCTTAAAGATTTGTCCTCTTTTCCCCAGAAGACCTCATTGTATAAGCATAAAACTTTTAATACCGTGTTGGTGTATATCTGTCTTGACATTCAAGGCAAATATTGGATGTGAGTCCATCTTAATACTGCACAGTGTCTGCTGCTCTGATTTGTCATCCTGCTCACTCATTGTTTCCTAGATTACTAATCATTTCAACTGAGAAGGGCCTGACATTTTCAGGGAAAGGAGTGAGAAAGAGCACTAAAGGAGTGAGGAGAAAAACAAAAGTGCCACAGTGTACTGGCTTCTGGTGGATAGGCATAGAAAAAAGGAGCTCTTAGGGTCTTGCATCTATTGAATATTTATGGATAAATGCCACCTAGAAGATGTTTTCTATATCAATTAAAAAATAGCTTACTAAGACATGTGGGTCCGACTTGACAGCACATAACAACAACAAAGACATGCAATTTGTTTTAGATTTACCTACTAATTTATTTTTAATCTCGTATTAAAAAATATGTGTAACCAGGATGTTTAATGTTTCCATTACCCAAGTTGCAGGTTGCTGTAGCTGAAAGTTATAAAACATTTCAATCAAATGTTATACAACATATCACAAAATAAGATAAAATATTAATGTGTATAAAGTCAAGGAAAAGATAGAATTTTCCATGTTTTTTGTCTTATTTTAAATTTTTTCCAGTTTATTTAGAATGAATTCCTCCTTCTATAAGTCAGAAAGATATGTCAATTACATAATTTTTGAAACTTTGGATACAGAGAGTGTCACTGTGATTGAGAACTGGAGTATTCATATATCCTTTTTTTTTAATTTAACAATCCATTTTTAAAGATGAAAATATACATATATTTTTAGAATAAAGTATTAGTCAATTCTAAAATATTAACATTTATAAGTAAACTGTCAAAATTTAAACTCAGAAAAACAATTTCTGAAACGCTGTAATAAGGCAAGACAATGAAATGCATTTACTTTTGTTGTCTCTCCACACTGGCTGAAGAAAAATTTGGGGATTCCAAAATATTAATATTTTGGAAAAAAATGAGATTACAGAAATTATAGCTCACATGACTGAAGAGTATTGGTAAAAGTATGGGAGAAGTAATGAGAACAAAGTGAGTTAATATCAGAAGATTCTACAAAACACAATATATAGTCATGCATTGCATTAGTGGAGTAATGACATCATCACATTAAAGGCAAATATATTATCTTAGTATTGTTACAAACATAACTTCAATCTTTTAGATTGCCTGACAGGGTCTCAGAGACACCATAAATTTTCTCAGATCACACTTTAGTGAGAACTGGTTTAAAGAAATCTCACACAGAGTTTACTCAGTACAAACACACGAGATTTTTTTTTCCTGCTTCTTCCTTCTTTGTACTCAATGAGAAGGCGAAATTTATTAAAAGCAGAAAGAGGTGAATGACTTCATATTGGGACTTGAAGGTTATTATAAGGACTTTGACCACATCTGACCTGCCAACTACCAAGTGCCAGGTGATAGAACAGGCCCACCAAAACAGAGGGCATTCCCTCTTCTCTGAGGCAAAACTACCTCCGTTTTTTGAACTAGAAAAAAGAGAAGTTCAACAATGTGATAGCATCAGGAGTGTGTGTAGACACTAGGAAGATGGTGGGTGGTTCAAACACAAGGTTATTCACTATTAACTGAAAAATTGGAGGTTCTATCCCATCCAGAGGTCCTATGGAAGAAAGATCCGGCAATCTAATTTTGAAAACTTTGGATCACAGATGTGCTCTGACACACATGGGGTTATGATGAGTTAGAATTGAATCACAGACAAATGATTGTATTGATTTATAGACACTAGAGCATTTAAAGATATCTGAGCTCCTATTTTTTTGCTTCAAATTCTCTCTTTGGCATGTACTAGCAAAGTAATATTAATCTAATGTAAGAAAACAAATTTAATTTTGAAAATTAGAGAAACTTCTGGTTTTGCTTCAGTTGTTAAAGATTCTTAATCTGACTACTTTCACCAGAAAAGTTCTTAACACAGACACAGAAGATAATCTTGGACCCCTGAGCCTTGAAGGAAAGGATGCAGATTTGGGCTAAACCCCAACTAGCAGAAGAATTTGCGTG
>NW_006921608.1:389731-395366 GCF_000298275.1 Orycteropus afer afer
GGTCAATGACATGAGACAAAGTATATGTGAACTGCTGTATGAAAAGTGAATTTACTCTGTAAATCTTCACCCAAATCCTAATAAAAAAAAAAAAAAAATTGTCTGATGTGCAGTTTTAAAAGACCAGACATTTTGAAAGAAACAATGAGGCATTGACATTAAGGTTCCAGAAGATCTCAAAGTGTCCCAGACCACAGGTACTCTGGTGAATCACCATTAATTTCTGTGCTGTTCTCAGCTGTCTTTGTAGTGCATTATGTTTTTGTTATATATATATATATATATATCCAGGAATTAAAGGCTGTGCATCTTTTAAGAGTAGGAAGACACAGTTACGTATTGTTATAAATGATACTATATTGAGTTTTTGTATTATCTTTATATGCATCATACAAATCTTCAAGAATGTGAAAAGTAATAGATTCTTAATAGGATGAATTCTAAACGCATTGATTGTTGTGTTTAAAATTGTAAAGCAGTTCAAAATGACGGTAGAGTGAGCAAAAAGAATGTTTTAATTGAAAGATGCCCTCACAGAATTGACACAGTTAAGCCTAGTAGTACACCTAAGTTGTGACTATGTGTCAATCCTTTCCTAAACATAGGCGTTTCCCTGCCTTTAACTCTATTACATTTCTAGGAAGTAAATGTGATCTGTGTCTGCTTGCTTTGGCTTCACATGGCAAAGGGCATATTCAAACCCATTGGAAAGTCCTGTACCAAGAAATAACTCCTGAATGAAAATTGATTTAATTGGCAATTATTTATCTTTATATGAAAGATGAGTTGGGGTAACATAGAAATGCAAAAGAAATTTAATTGCATTTTTATCACTTGTTAGATAAAAATTAAATAATATATATTATGAAATAAAATATAACTAGGTTTATAATTATTTGGTACTTATTGTATTTTTCAGTTTTGTTAGGTTATATAAAATTATCAATTCTTGACTAATATTGCCATATTGCTATTTTAGTTTTTATCAGTACGCAGTCTTTGTGTTATGGATTTCCTAAAAAACAGTATTGCACATACAGAATTTTCTCTACTAATTTTCATAGAGAATTTGTAAGTAAAGTGAAATGTTAGGTTTCTATAGCTACAAAGGAAATTCAGTTCAAAAGTATTTCCTATATAATAGCCATCAGCTAAATGCATATTACATTAGTGGTCATTTTAATCTGGGTATCACTGGTCAATTTCCCTTGATCCAAAATTGTTTGATATTCTTGTGTTTAGTTTCAGAGGGAGGAACACTAATTATAGTATTTGTACTATGAGCAATAAGTGAAAAGAAAGTGATAGCATTAAAAGTATTTTTTTTATATGTTGGTTTGCTTATTTTATTCCCTTAGTTATGCCAAAATGGTTTTCAAGTTTATTATTCAAATTGATTATTTTACCCAAACAATTTAATTCAGAAATTTTTCCTTTGCTTTAAATTTTCAAACTTTCTACATCGTATATTACCATGTATTCCATACTAAAACATGATCTGTCTCTGAGCTATCATTCTTTTATACATTAATTTCTAATATGAAGTGATAAATTCCTTCTTAGAATGAATGCTGATTTAGTCTGTAGTCAAAAAGATCTACAAGAAAAAAGTGAAAAAATATTTTTAATTTGTTAGATATTTCAGTATATAGCAAGCCTGAAATGGAGTGAATTTTTAAAATACTTTTCTTCTGAATTTTTAAATGTGGGTTTTAAAAATCAATAAAATATATTTTGTCCACCATAAAAAAAAAAAAATCTATTCCAGATTTTCAGCAGTAAATGTATACAATTAGACTGAAACATAGTGTCGTAAATCATAGCAAGGAATCTATCAAGACTACAAGGAGTCTATCAAAACAAAAATACGCATGCATGCCACTGATCCTATTTAATCTATACCTTCTAGTAACATCACTTAGAATATATATCTCAGAGAAAATCTTGTTTTGGTAGAAATATTTCATAAAAAATAAAACCAGACAACAAAAACAATGATATATATATTATATATATATAATTATACTATCATGGATTGTAAGCCAAAATGACTTAAGAGATCTATACATAGAACTGCTAACAGAGGCAAGCAAAAGTTTTGCTGATGCTAAAGGGGCAAAGAGGCAGCATCTTCTGACCTCTTCTAGCTACACAAGAGGAAGACAAAATCACCATCAGCAGCCCAAGGCCTGTTCCTATGAGGCCAGACATGCTGCCACCCTCCAGCCCTCTTCCCAACCTTGACACCAATCCTCTTCCCATGACACCCACCACCTCTTTGCTGGGTTTGATAATTTGCTGCAATGGCCACACAGAACTCGCAGATTATAGAATTTATTAGGGAAGCAACAGGTTACATTCCAATTCAGGAAAATACTCAGAATACCATTCCTTGACCAGAACAACCTCCCATCTGCTGTGCCCTTAGACACACCTCTCTGGCCCTTGGCCTGGCCTCTGTCTCTGTGGGCCAAGTAAGCCTGCTGCTTTGGCCCATGCCTCTTGGTTCCACTGTCACGATCTCTCAGCCAGCTGTCTCAGCAGTGTATCTCTCTCAGCTGGGCATCTCTCTCAGCTGGGTATCTCTCTTAGCCAGGTGTCTCTCTCAGCTGCCAGTGAGATTCCCCTCTGTCTCTAGGAGGGCTCATTTTAAGCTTAACTGAATAGCAGAACTAACTAATCCCAACATCAGAGTCCTACACACCTGACAGAGCAAACTTTCCCAGAGGATTACCCCATGCTGCTCCAACGGAAATACACCCAGGTGGATGACTTTAACAATCAGGAGTTTAAAAGCAGCTACTCAGTTGCTCATGGCAAATTCCACTACAGAGTTCATTGCCAGTCTTATTATAGGAAATAATCACTACCAGCTGCCCAGCCAAGTTGACATATATTTGCATGGCCCCATCCAGTAATCCAGTGGGGCAATCTATTTCCATAGAGATACTGCCTAGGCAACCCAAGGAGGGGTCACTATGACTTGGAATCAACTTGACTGCAGTGAGTTTGGTCTTTTTGGTTTGGTATGGCTAGAAAAGCCATACCATGCAACTCACTATACCACAGCTGACAAAAGTGTATATTCATCACTCCATCTTCACCCCTTGCTTAGTCCCCAGAAAAATTATCTATCAATGTAATCATGCCATAGGTAACTCTTTGGAATTGGCTTTTACACTCAACATAATTCACAGAGATTTATTCTGGTTTTTATGTGTATCAAGAATATATTCCATTTATTTGTTAGAGTATTCTATCGTATGAATGTACTACAGTGCATTTGAATATTAGCTGCATATGAATTCTAATGGGAGCTCTGGCAGCATAGTGGCTAAGACACTTGACTGCTAACCAGAAGGCTGGCGGTTCAAACCCACCAGCCACTCCTTGGAAGGAAGATGGGGCAATCTACTTCCGTAGCGATACTGCCTTGGAAACCCAAGGAGGGGTCGCTATGAGTCGGATCCATCTTGACGGCACATAACAACAACAACATGAATTCTAATAGTTAACCAAAGGAAAAATTATTTAGAAAATCTTAATTTGTTAACAGATCCATTTTCTTGCCACTTTTGCCAAGCACCTCTAATAGTGTTGTTTAATTATTATGAACAATAAATAGTTTTTGGGAGACTTCTGGTAAGATGGTGGAATAGGCAGACAAGCTCCACAGGCCCTCTTCAACAAAGAAAAGAGAAACCAATTGACAGAGATACAGAGGACAATCTGAAAGGAAGGATACAGAAGTGAATTGGGCACCAACTAATGGAAAAACCTGAACGAAAACAGTGAGTATGGAGACAGTCAGTGGACTGACTGTCAGCTACTCTAACAGGACCAATAGCCTGAATATTTTCAAGTGGTGTTGGAACCTGAACTTGACCATAAGGGCTGCAGGGATGACTGCTCTGGTGGCCTATGACTAGGAAGGGAAACAGCAAGGAGGGAGACAACCTGAGTTGTGGACTTTCAGCTATCCAGAGGACACAACCATTTGAATGTTTACAACTTGTGGCCATTTTGGATAGTTAAAGTGACCAAGGGTGCAACCATTTTGAATCTGTACAAATAATGGCTATTTTTTATTTTAAAGTGACAGTGTTCTCATTCAGATTCCAGGGACCTAAGAATAGTCTCTGTGTGCTGAGCATGGCAGGGTTGTAGAGGAAGCTGACAATAGGAAAGGAGAGAGGTGGTGAATGTATAAGAATATGTACCCAGCAAAATTGTCTCTCAAATATGATGGTGAAATTAGGACATTTCCAGATAAGCAGAAATTAAGGAAATTTTTAAAAACTAGACAAACCTAACAAGAGATGCTAAAGGGAGTCCTTTGGACAGAGAAGCAACAACAGCAAACAACAACTGACCATTAACACACATGACAACATAACCCAGAAACCAACACAGCTATGGAAGTATCAAAAGTAAATAAGCCTACAAGATTGTAAACAGGGAACCAGAGACAGCAATTGACAAATGACAACAACTATAATTCAAAAAGAAGGGAAAATTTGTGTAGTTACTGAACTTCTAAATGGTAGGGAAGTCAAGACAACTACAAGACAGAATGGACCGTTCTAAACTTGGGAAAAAACCTATAAATCACAGGGTAACCTCAAAGAAAAATGATAAACCTTCACATCAAAATAAAAAAGAGGACCAGCACAAATATTTAGCAAATACTAAAACAATAGCAACAAAGGAAGTGATAACACAATTCATGAACAAAATAAGCTCAGCACAGAACAAGGAAATCAATACCACAAAAAAGCCATAATAAAATGACAATAACAAATTCATACTTGTCAATAATTACATATCTGACAAAGGCCTTATCTCTAAGATGTATAGGAAACTCCAGTGCCTCCACAGCAAAGGAATTAACAATCCAATTGGAAAATGGGCAGAAGACATGAATAGATACTTCACCAAGGAGGATATTCAGGGGGTCAGCAAACACATGAAGAGATGCTCATAATCACTGGCCATCAGAGAGATGCAAATCAGAACAACAATGAGATACCATCTCACCCCAGCACTGATGGCAAGGTTCAATGAGACAGATAATAGCAAATGCTGGCAGGACTGTGGAGAGATTGGGACCCTCATACACTGCTGGTGGGATGTGAAGTGATACAACCACTGAGGAAATCAGTATGGCGATTCCTTAGAAAGCTGGAATTGGAGCTACCATTTGACCCAGCAATTTCATTATTAGGTATATATCATAGAGAGGTGAGAGCCAGGACAGGAACAGATATATGCACACCAATGTTCATTGCAACACTGTTTACAATAGCAAAAAGATGGAAACAACCTAGGTGCCCATCAATGGAAGAGTGGACGACCAAATTATGGTACATACATACAATGGAATGCTATGCAGCATTAAAGAATAATGTAGAGTCTGCAAAACACCGTATAGCATGGATGAACTTGGAGAAGATTATGCTGAGTGAAATAAGTCAATCACAGAAGGACAAATATACTGTTACTTCATTATTATAAAAAGTCAAGGAAAGGTTTATATATGGAAGGACACTTTCTTTGTTGGTTGCCATGGTTGGGAGGGGAGGGAAGGGAACACTGCAAAAAAAAATTAAAAAAATAAAAATAATAATAAATAAAT
>NW_006921608.1:395466-397768 GCF_000298275.1 Orycteropus afer afer
AAAAAAATAAAAATAATAATAAATAAATGCATTGACCCATGTAACTTTAGTTTTGTGAATTTCATGTACATAAATTATATTTCAATAAAATATATTAAAAAATAAATGTTAAAATTGGTACATTAGAAATCACAATAATATTGATTCATCAATATGGAGGGTCAGGTGCTGTTCTAATTTCCTTATAGAGACCCACAGATGTGGAAAACATGAAGGGAAGGATTAAAAGCACTCTGAGACATAAATCGTTGCTCAGCTTGTGTAAAGCTGTTGAATCTGCTGACTGAAAGGCAAAGACGCAGCACTGCCAGTCTCAGGGAGGTCCTGGGAGTGATAGCAGGAGCTTCAAGAGGCACAGTGACCAGCAAAGCATGCTCATCGTGAGACAATTCATCAAGTATCTCCTGTCAAAGATCATTTTCTGCAATTTGAAAATATCATGACATTTTGAGTTGAATTAAGGACTTGTTCCCAGTTTACTTTTATACAGCCTGAATTTATGGATCGATGGGATATATTTCTGACTTGTAGTTTTTCCTTCTTTTTTGTCATATGAGTGATGTCAAACATTTATCCAATCTAGAGAAAGAAACTCCTCCTTTTGCACCTTTTATTATTGGTAAATTTTCAGTTCTAAACCAGTACAATTTCATTTTTTCAAAGACAAAATTCAAGGTTGTACTACACTTTGAAAATTCATGTAATTGTGAAGTGAGTAACATAGATAATTAAATTTACACATGATAGAAAATTTCTTTAAAAAATAGTTTTAAGTATCACAAACCATTTCTTGCAACCCCAAAATATCAAAATGTTCCTATAGTGCCCCAGCATAGTTCTCTGAAGTGTTTTATTTCCTTTTAGCTTTATCATTAGGACAGAGATTAATGATTTTTTTTGTTGTTGTTGTTAGTTGCATACATAATAAATATAAAGAGAATCAAAGTGAATGCCAAAGTCCTAAATAGATTACCCACAACTATCAAAAAAAGGCACAGATGTCTCTGTCTTTTTAGTGTGTTGTTGTTGTTGCCGTCAATTCAGACCCGACTCATAGCGACCCCTCTTGGGTTTCCGATGCAGTATCACTACGGAAGTAGATTGCCCAACCTTCCTTCCGAGAGCAGCTGGTGGGTTTGAACCACCAGCCTTCAGGTTAGCAGTCAAGTGTCTTAGGCACTATGCTACCAGAGCTCCCTGTTAATTTAGGTAAAGCTAAAATGGAATTTTTAAATGTAGTTTATACATCATTAGTCATTACCTTTGGAGAGTTTTTAAAACTTTCTTTTTTTTTTTTTTACAAAATAGAATCACTCAATTTCATTGAGAAAATAATAAATTCAGTTAAGAACATGCGAGCTAAATCATTCTTTCAATTAATGAAGATTGAGTTTTGCTTAATTTACTTGAATACATTTTTTATTCTTCCTACTGTATCTCAGTAATTGAGCATAAACAAGAATATTTCTATTTGTCTAAAAGCCATTATAAGGTAATTTTTCCAATTAGAACTGTGGTTTACAAAACCAAAAGGAATCTTTATTCATGTTTTTGTTGCATGTGCTTTGTCTTCTTAAGTAATAGACTCATAATGTTATTAAATGTACTGATCAGAAGAAAAGTGATTCCATATTTGCTTTTCTACCTGCTCATGTTAATAGCTAGTTTCTGGAATTAATGCTCAAATCATCCTTGATTCTGTAAGAAAGTGTAAACTAAAATAATATTTTAACAATTATGAATATTTGCAATTTTCAATGAATTTTCTAAATTAACTTAATATATTAGCAAATTAAACCTTGAAGTGACATATTTACTGAGATATTTCAACATGAATGAAATAATAATTATTACTGAGTGTGTGCACTCTGAAGTAAAATGCATCTATCATCTCTTTTGGAGTCTCTATTTGCAAATATTTTCAAAGGTTTATTTTAGACATCATGTAAAAGTACTGATCCAAAGCATTCTTTTGGGACTGCATTTATGTGATAAGGAAAATGTGCTTTAATAATCTTGTAGTCAGGAACTTTGGTGTGAACAAGAAGATACTTGGAGAAAAGTAACCCTGTTATGAAATAATAGTGGTATATAATCATAATTGAAGACAAATATACCAAGTAAAACTCAATAAATTTTACACTTAAATTACAGTTTCAATCCAGAAGCTGAATATCATTGCACTAATTAGTTCCTTTCATGACCAGTAAAATATCTCCATATTTTTTTTCATTCAACACAGCAATTTATTTAGATAAGATAAATGCTCAGCAATGAAAAAAAAAAAACAATTCTGATTTAT
>NW_006921608.1:397868-404434 GCF_000298275.1 Orycteropus afer afer
CACAATCAATACCCATGGAAACAGCAGTGAAGAATTCAAACAACATGTTGCACTGGACAAATGTACCACAAAAAGACCTCTTTAAAGTGCCAGAAAGCTACAGTGTCATTTTGAGGACGAAGGTGGGCCTGACCTTAGCCTTCCTATTTTCAATTGCTTCATATGCATGTGGAAGCTGGACAATGAATACGGAAGACTGAAAAAGAATCAATGCAGTTGAATTGTGGTGTTGGCGAAGAATATGGAATATGTCCTATAGCATGGACTGCTAGAAGAATGAATAAATCTCTGTCTTGGAAGAAGTACAGCCAGAATGCTCTTAGAAGCAAGGATGATGTTATCAGGAAGGACCAGTCTCTGGAGATGGACATCATGCTTGGTAAAGTATAGAGTCAGTGAAAAGGATGAAGGTTCTCAACAAAATAGACCGACACAGTGCCTACAATAGTGGCTTCAAACATAGAAATGACTTTGAGGACAGTGCAGGACAAAGCTGTGTCTAGTTCTGCTATGCATAGGCTTGCTATGAATTGTAACTGACTTGACAACATCCTAAGACATTTGACTGCCTATCAGAAGGCTGACAGTTCAAACCCATCAGTCACTCCTCAGAAGGAAGGTTGGGCAATCTACTTCCATAGTGATACCACCTCAGAAACCCAAGGAGGGGTCACTATGAGTCTCTATGACTCAATGGCAGTGCTTTTTTTCTTTCTTTTTTCTTTTTCTTAATAGAGAGAGAAATCTTACCTGTTCTGTTTCTCTAGGCTAGTATGCCTACTCACATGTTAGATACTTCCATAGAGATACCTCCTGGGAAACCTGAGGAGGGATTGCTATGAGTCAGAGTCAACTTGAGGGCAGTGAGAGGCTGTTATGAGATGCATGGCAATTAAGAAGTGAAATAAAAAATAATGAGCAGAAATAGTGAAGAGTGGAGAGAAATGTTACAGTAGAATACAGTTTTTAATATGGAAAAGATTGGGCTAATTTAGATGCAGTCAAGAATCAAGGGACCAGAGTTGCAATCTCATCTCCAGTATTTAGTTGTGTATGAAAGGTAACTTTATCTCTGTGGTCTTCCATCTCTTTGTCTCAATAATGCTGTCAGACTGCAATTCGGTTTTAATTCTGACAGTCTACATTTCCATAGCATTGATTGCCTCTCTCCTGTAATTTGCCTCTGTGGACAAAAGATCTACATGGTTTGAAGCATAAAGAGTAACAAGTGCAACAGTCATCTATATCCTACCTGTACTTCAGGCATTGTTTAGAAGACGTCTCAGCTATTAAATCATTTGATTCTTATCACAATCCTCTGAAGAAAATTTTATGACTACTATCCTCTATTTAAAATCAGCTAAGCTAAAATCATAGGGTTACTTAACTTCTACAAGGACAAGTCTTCATTTATTATGAGTAATGTATGAATTCCTGTGGCTGGCCCCATGTTTCTTCTCTTAACTCTCGTTCTGTATGTTCTCTCAATTCAAGAGGTTTGCTTTTACCTTAATGATGTGTTATGGTGTGGTAGATATATATACTTTTGAAATGAGGTGGAACAAACATTTAAGCTCTCGACTATTAGCCAAAAGGTTGGTGGTTTGAATCTACCCAGAGGCATCTCAAAACACAAGCCTAGCTATCTGCTTGGAAAGGTCACAGCCTTGAAACATGTATGGAGCAATTCTACTCTGTACCTAGGGGATTGTGGTGAGTCGGAATCCACTCAATGGCAACTAACAGTATGGAAAATGTCAAAGGTCTGGCCTCTCGTCCCAAAGATAAATTTAAGGAATACACATAAGTAAGGCACACTAAGAGAAAAATAATGTCTGCAACTCCAGACTTTTTGTCTATTTGCTCTTACCTTATAGGCAAAAAAAGCACCAATGGGAAATATGAGAACACAGTGGAAAGGAGTGGTCCCTTTAGACTTTTAAAATAATCTTTACTTGAAAATTATTTCCAATAACAGATAAATGATTAATTTGCTAAATTTTATAATTCGCTATCAAATCTTTATGAAAACAAGTTGTTGCGATGAAATTATTGGACAACTGTTTCCTATCTTTTAGAAGAAAAAGAAGTAAAACTATGACAAGTGAACATTTTTTAAGTAATGAAATAGAATTTTTAAACAAATTGATCAAATAGTAGAAAAAAATAATTAGAGATATCCTTACAATTGTACCTAAAAAGCACTACCCAGTGAGATATTTCTCAGTTAGGATTGATGGTGTTTTGACAATGGAATATTTGTCTTCTTTCAAACTTCATGACAACTCATATTTAGAATTTAAGTTTTGAGTGCATTTAATTTTGAGACAGAAAAATTGTATATTGATTTAGTTATTTTGTTTTAACAAATGAAGAAGCGAGCTATTTAAAACTTTTGTCTCCCTTTGTGCAATGTCCTAATGGGCATTTTCAAGGTAGGTATAATTTACTCAGAGGATTCTAACCTGAACACTCATCCTGATTTCTCAGACGACCACATTATTTACAGGCATTTAGAAGGTCCTGGAAAGAGTGGGAGAAAAATATGAAACAAAACTCAAAATCATGAAAAAAAGATCAGAATGAACTAATCTGATAGAGATTGGCAGAACCTCAAAGATGATGGCCCTTAAACAATCTGCAAGCCTAGAACCGAACTTACTCTCAAAGATCAACTTTCAGCCAAACCACAGACAGGTCTGTAAGGTGAACAGTAACACCAGGGAGGAACACACTCCTTAGAACAATCAATCACACAAGACCAAGGGGTGGCATCTCCACAGAGACAAAGTTAGGAGGGCAGGAAAGGACACTAAAGAAGGACACATGGTCATGAGAAACACAGGCAGGAAGTGAGAAAAGTGTTATTACATTGTGGGGATTGCAGTCAATGTCACAAAACAAAATGTGCATGAATTGTTGAATGAAAAACTAATTTGTGCTCTGTAAACTTTCACACAAACCTCAATAAAGAATTAAAATAATAAAATAAATCATTTTTAGACAATGCATTATACAGTGCCTAAGGCACTTGATTGCTAATCAGAAGGCTGGTGGTTCAAACCCACCAGTAACTCCTCGGAAGGAAGATTGGGCAATCTACTTCCACAGTGATACTGCCTCAGAAACCCAAGGAGGGGTCGCTATGAGTCGGGTCTGACTCAACAGCATATAACAATAACAACAACAACAATTATAACACTACCTAACATTCTGGTACTGAACAAATTACAATGACGGTTTTCAGTATTTTTTAAAAATTCAAACTGCAAAGAAAGTTGTTCTCAAAAGTCTCGTGTTGGTTTATGTCCTTAAATCATAGAATTGTTAAACTGAATCATTTCCATAGTTTTAATTTCTATGTATAATTCATTAGAAGTGTAAATGTAATATTATGCTCGTTTTATGATTGGTAAAATCTATGTTACCTCCATAAGCAATAAATACATACTAAAACCAAAACCCACTAGCCATCAAATCAATTCAGACTCAGCCGCCCTATAGGAGAAGGTAGAACTTTCCCACAGGTTTTCCAAGGCTATAATCTTTACGGAAACAAATAGCCACATCTTTCTCCCGCAGAAGAACTGATGGGTTTGAACCAGCTATCATTTTGATTAGCAGCCCAGTGCTTTAAACACTGGACCACAAGAGCTCCGACTGCATATGTATACACACACACACACACAAACACACACACATGCAGTCTACATTTCTTGGCAATTGAAATGAATCACTTAGTGGGGGAGGGGGTGAAGTGGTTGATTGGCAATCAAAATGCTTTATATCAAAAACAATAATCAGAATGCCCAGAACTTTGGTTATTTTTAAAGGGTTTGTAAAATGATAGCAAAAGCACACCCTGCTATAACTTAGTGATATGTTTTTCCCTCTTGTATATGTGTATCATTCAAGTTTAATACACATATATGTCTCTCTCTAATGCAAAAAGGACTTAAAGAATATATATCTCATTTTAGGTCTAATATTTTGAAAATTTTGTAGTTCAAGTTTACATGATGAAATAAATACCCTCCTTTAGCTTATGCTAACAACAGCCACAATACTTCAAGCAGCTTACAAACAATTTAAAATCAGGAGAACAATTTGTTTAAAAATTGAGAATTATTACTAATTAAGCATTCTTGTGCTCACGTTATTACCCTTTGTATATTACTTAATCTTTATACACATGCTATAAGTAACTCAGAGGTTCACAAATCTTTCCACATTAAAAAAAAAAAAAAAATCAAGCAGCTTAACTAGCATATCTCTAGAGGTGTATTGTTTAAGTATTGTGTATTTCCATGAATATTCACCTGCAGAGAAAGTAATAGAAAATAGAAAAGCTTATAAAAATAGTTAAATGTACTCTTTGCATACTAAATAAATTAAACTTAAAATGTTCTTCTTTTCACATTTATAGTTAACCAAGAGAAGCAAAGACATTTGATGATTTTTTTTCCCAAACTTCACTAATAAACTATGAAAATTTGGCCAGGGACTTCAGTTTTCTGTGCTTCTACCTTATAATCTGAGTATAGAAACTCTATCAGAATGCTATTGAAACTCAAATATTTATTACTTTTCCCTATAAAATCTACTGTGCAAATACATTAGGGAGAGAGGTTGTGATGAAATGAAGAATCTTAATCTCTTAAACATCAAAAAATTCTATGATAATGAACAGAAAAATAAGTCCTTCCTTCTGAATGTATTTTGAATAACATACTATTTGATCAGTACAAAATACAGAAACATTAGGTTAGGAATTGTACATCTGTCTCATGTAGAATCATGGGTTGGTACAACTTAGGATATTAGTTTCCTAAGGCTACAGAGTTCTACTCTGTCCTATACAGTCACGATGAGTCAGAATCATCTTCGTGGTAGTTTGTTTTTGTTTTTTTTTCCTATAACAAGTTACCACAAATTAATTGAGTTGCTTACAAAAACCAGAAATTTACTGATTCTCTCACAGTTTTGGAGGCTCAGAATCTGGAGGTAAGATATTATTAGTACCATGCTTCTGAAGGCTCAAGGAAAACATTTTTCTTTCCTCTTCCAGTTTCTTGTAGCTCCCAGCAACTCTTGGCCACTTTGGTTTGTAAACATATTACTCCAATCTCTAACCTCATCTTCAATATCATTCTCTATGAGTGTTGCTTGTCCTCTTTTGATATGGACATCAGTCGTTGGATTTAGGGGCAACCCTAATACAGTCTGACCTTATCTTGAGTTCCTTAACTGACTATATTTTCAAAAACTTCATTTCTAAATAGGATCACTTTCTGCATTTCTGTATTAACTTTTTTATTACTATTATTTGAGAGGGACACCTTTATTGAGGTATAACTCACATACAATTAAATAAACCCATAATAATATATGGTTTTATTAGTTATGACAGGAACATACACCTAAAAAACAACTTCCAGCATCATCTCCAAAAGCAAGCTCTTTCCCTTTGACATCATCCCCCCGCCCCCAGGCTGAAGGAACCATTGATCTGCTCTCCGACACTATTGATTAGTTTACCTGATACAGATCTCCATTTAAATGTGATCATAGAGTAAGTTCCTAACTTAGGTTCTTCAGTACCAACATTTTTTTCCCTAAATTCTTCTATGCTGTTGCAATGCTAATTTGTTCTTATTGATATACCATAATTTCCTCATTCATTCACTTTTATTTATGTAATAAAATATATATAACAAAATATTTGTTATTGGAACTCTGTTCACATGTACAATTTAGTGACATGAATTGGGTCCACCATGTTGTATAACCATCACGGCTATCCATTTCCAAATTTTTTATCACCATTAACACCAACTCAAAGTTATTAGAAGTGGTGATGAGATAGCCTTTAAAAAGTAACACACAGATATTATATCCAGAATTACCTTCCAAGTAGCTGACAACTTTTCATAAGATTGAATGTGGCATGTGGACAATGGCAACTATACTAATTCTATTGTCTAGCTGACAGCAGTTATAATATCCATCCCACTTCTGAGACACTATATTACTATCTTGGAAACAGTGAAATGAGGAGTTTATGCTATAGACAGTAACCATAGTCCATTTCCTCATATATTTAACAGTGTTCCTCTATTAATATGCTGCTTTGAAAAAAAATGACTCATGTAATCAAATATTGGATCCATGAGTAAGCATAATTTAAAAGTCCTGATTCACTGAGAACACTTTCATCTTGTTATCTTAATAATCTTGAATGAGTTTCCTAACTCCAGAGAAGATTCTGAAAGAGTACTGGGATTGTTCTTAATTTCTTATAATTAGAGAGAAACCTGTGCTAAATAAAATTGTAGTAAACAAGCATTCAGTTTTTAATAACTTTGTATGTTTAATTTATGTTCTTCAGTAACCTGCTGGTTTTCAATTGTGATGAAATATAAAGCATACCATCAAATTGCTTTCAGAATATTTAGAAAGCATTCACTCGGTTTAAGCACTTCTCTTTTGCATAAAATTTATATTTTGAATTTCCATGCCTTAAAATATCTACTATTTGACTACTAGGCAATGTTAAGGTATATTAA
>NW_006921608.1:412213-425039 GCF_000298275.1 Orycteropus afer afer
TTATCTTCTGTGTCTGTGTTAATTGGTTTCCCTTTTCTTTGTTGAAGAGGGTCTGTGCAATCCTTCTGCCTAGTCCGCCATCTTGCCCCGCCTCCTCTTTGGTGTTTTTTGAAAAAACAAAGCTGTTTATGTAAAAGCTGGACAATGAAAAAGAAAGACAAAAGAAGAATTCTTCATTTGAGCTGTGGTGCTGGTGAAGAATATTGAATATGCTGTGAACAGCCAGAAGAATTAATAAATCAGTCTTACAACCAAAATGCTTCTTAGAATTAGGAATGTTGAGATTTTGTCTCCTTATTTTGGAGATATCATCAGGAAAAGCCATTTCCTAGAAAAGGATATTATGCTTAGTAAAGCAGAGAGTCAATGAAAATGAGGAAAATCCCCAATGAAATGTGTTGACACAATAAGGACATCAAATATCTCAAGAACCTTGAAGATTGTACAGGACTAAGCATAAGCTTATACCTAAGATTATCAGGAGTCATAACAAAATGGATGGCAACTAACAAGAGAGTGTATTTCTTTCTGAACATAAATCCTTCTTACTGGGATGTCATATGTAGTAAAAGGATATTTCAACCACGAAAGTCACTGGAGATGTGTATTTTTTTTTTTTTTTTTAGTTAAGAGTTTTTAAACCTTAAAATAAGGAGCTCTGCTGTCACAGTGGTTAAAGCATTCAACTGCTAAGCAAAAGGTCAGTGGTTCAAACTCACCAGGCACTCTGTAGGAGAAAGATGCGATAGTCTGCTTCCACAAAGATTTATAGCCTTGGAAACCATGTGGTGCATTCTGCTCTGTCCTATAGGGTCACTATGAGTCAATTGAATCAATGGATGGCAATCTTTTGTTTTTGTGTGTTTATTTGCTTGAAAAGAAAATATGACACAAGTTAGGGGAGCCTATGAAGGAAAGACTATGATCTGATAACAAGAGTAAAGGCTTACAGCAGCTTAAGGCTAGGCTGAGTCCAAAGGAAAAGGCAAAAAAAAAGAGGTCATGTGCATAATGGATATGGCTAGAAGGCATAAAGAGAAATTAAATATACTATTGCTTTTCTTCATTTTCTCATTAAAATGTATATATTCACAAACCTTGTCTTAGCCCTCCTCTAGGAAATGAAGGTAGCTTTTTTTTTTTTTTTTTTTTTTTGCATTTGAGAAAAGTTTTATTATAGGAAGAAAACAGTATAGGATAGCTATACAAAATACATATGAGTAATCAACAAGAAGCTTCAAAGAACATTTTGAAGTGAAGGTTTCACATGACAATCAAGTTACATAAGCACTCCTAGGGAAAAGAGAAACAACTGGGAATCCATGCAGTCTTATAGGATGGGAATTTACTTTGCACATGAAAAGAAAAGGTGAGCACAGAGCATTGGAAAAATGGTACACATTAGGGTTGCAATTATTGAAACATGTATAAGAAATGTCATAATTTTTGGTATGTACATATAGCAGTGGATTTTATGACTGAAACGTATGAAAGAACCAATTGTGTAGGTTAGTGTTTGGGACTCTTTAGACGTAGGCACTAGAAGAAGAAAATTTTGTTAATGTCTAATAAAATATTAGGCTGAAGAAGTTATAACAAATATATCAGCTCTACTAATAATGAAATCCATTCTAAACTGTGGAGAATAAAAAGGAAATGTGATAAGAATTTGGTGTCTTCAAAGAAACAAGTTCCCCTCTAAGAATTAATCCACAAATCAATAAGAAATCTCAGAAGACAGAAGCAAACCATCCAAAAAGGTATAGAATAACTCCAAGCTAATGATATTTGAATTAACCTGATTTAACCACCTGAAGAGAGAATATACCAATCAGAAATTAAGACAGGGTTTGGTAGAAAAATGTGACCCTCAAGGGAGAAAAAATAAAAAAAAATTTAAAAAGTGGACCTTTCATGTAATGTCCAGCAAAGAAGTTTCCTGTTTCAAAGGATGTAATATCCTTGTTCAAATTTGATAGATATAAATATACCTAGATACAGGCATAGATACAGATACAGCTATGAGAATGCTATACAACAGACAATTAGGGATGTTATTAAAGTGTAATTGACTAACTCACCCATCTCCACTGGATATGATGCCATGATTATGAAAACCCCTTGTAGATAAAATTTGATAATTGGATATTTTATATCACCAACTTACCAGTAGCTCTCTAGCTGACTGCAACTCATGGCAACCTCATGTGTGTCGGAGGAGACCTGTGCACCATGGGATTCTCAATGACTGATTTCTTGGAAGTAGATCTTCAGGCCTCTCTTCTGAGGTACCTCTGAGCAGACTCAAACCTCCAACCATTCAGTTAGCAGAAAAACACATTAAGCAGTCACTTCTGGAGCTCTGGTGGCATAGTGCCTAAGACATCTGACTGCTGACCAGAAAGCTGGTGGTTCAAATCCACCGGCTACTCCTCGGAAGGAAGATTGGGAAATCTATTTCCATAGAGATGCTGCCTCAGAAACCCAAGGAGGGGTCACTATGACTCTAATGGACTTGACAGCAGTGAGTTTGGTTTGCTTTCCTGGTATCCCATTGAATTAACTCAGTCCTTCCCACCTAGAGGCAGGGTAGACAAGAATAAGCATAAAGCTGTAATTGTTTAACAAATGACAACTTATTCAAGGAATTAGAAGGATTTTTGGTATTTGATTAGTTGCATGGTACCTTTGTCTGAAAGAAACATTCTTTGAGACTTTAAATCTTTAGCTGGACAGCAAGAGGGCTTTGCTGTGAATGTCAGAGAAGTTTCTAATAATATTGTTATTAGGATGTGAGATCAGTTTCCAGACATCCAGGGATTTTTTTGTTTTTGTTTTTGTTTTTCTTTTATCAATCTCCATTGCCTTTTTCTAATCACTGTGTTAACATTTCTACACTAAGCAGAAATGACTGTAAGATGCAGATGTTTATTTTTAAGAATATAATTTATTTTGAATTTTTTTAAAAATAATTTTCCTAAAATTGTAAAGTAAGAGACCAAAACAATGAGACCACAAAGACAAAGGCAGTGGAATTTGAAGATGCAATGGATAAAATATCATGTTTATAAATTCATCTTCTTCTAGGGCTGTGCTTCGGAGCACCATATATGTAAAACTATGCGGAGAACTTGAGGGAAGAAAATAAGCCACCTGCTACACGGAAGAAATTTTGAAGTTATTTTTTATGCTAATTTTCTCTCCTTTTCCTTTTCTTGTAATGCATATGTTAATAGTTCTTGGTTCAGAAAAGCCTGGAATTGGGGGAAAAAAAAAAAGAGCAACACTAACAGGGGCAGATCCTGAGAGGAGTGACGATATTCATTAATGTACCTTTGGATTTTGTTAGCCTTTTTTCTCCCCAGTATAATTTTTATGCTGGTGCCATTGTTTTTGCTGTTGGAATGTTCTAGAGCTTGGATTTTTATTGCTCTTGGACATAGGAAAGCCATAATTGCAATTTCTCTTGCAGCAAAATAGTTTCTTTCTATACAGCAGAATCCTGTAATAATAGCATAGACTATTTATTCTCCAACTTTCTTATATTTTCTTAGTTCTCAGACAATTGTTAATAAATTTAGCATAAGGTTTTATTGTGAAAGAAAGACTGGGAGATTTCTGTAACAATACTGAATGTCATTTTCTCTTTTGTTGTCCATAGTTTAGTTAACATAATAGTATAAAAATAAGAAGTAGATACATTGAGATTACTGGCATCATAGAATACAGAAGATCAAAATACCCTAAAGATCCTCCATTCTACCCCCTCACTTGATGAGTAGAAAAACAATCAGGCGCATAAATATATGCTCACATTAAAGTGTACCTTGTCTAGCTTTAAAACAAAAAGAAAGACAAAATTAGGGCAGATGTGGCCTTCTTCTTGGGTTTGAAACTGTTTAGGAAAAAACAAAAATGTATTAAATCTAACTCTCTGTCCTTTTTCAGAAACAAGTGCAAACCACTTTAAGGAGTTTAGTTCAGGCCCCAATTAGCCAAACTATTCAACTATGGGAGAAAAGAAGAAGATCAAAACTGCTTTGGGCCATGATGAATAATGAGTAAGTGAATGGAGTAATTAATAACACCATGACAGTGTAAGTCACTTCACTGGAGCTTAAATTTTGGATGCCAAGAGCTGCATATAAGTGATTAATACTCACTGTGTAAGGTCAATAACATTTATTTTTAATATTAAGAAATCCTATTTTATACTTCATAAGCACAGAAGGAAGGTGAGACTAGAGAAGTCCATAACAATAGGGAATAATTGTGGTACAATTTACATACTCTGATGATAATAGAAAATAATGGATCTTATTATTATGGAAGCACACATGGATAATTTTTTATTTCACACACATAACACTTAACAGTTAAAGTGACATGGTGAAATTATGAATTTTACACAATTGTTGTTAATAATGATTTATCAAGTTTGAGACAGAATTTTGTTGTTGTTGTTAGGTGCTGTCAAGATTGTTTTTAGATTTAGATCTTTTTTTAATGCATTTTATTGAAATATAATTTATGTACAGTGAAATACACAAAACTAAAATGACATGGGTCAATGCATTTTTTTTTTGAAGTGTTCTCTCCCCTCCCCATACACCCCTGGCAACCAACAAAGAAAGTTTCCCTCCACATATAAACCTTTCCTTGACCCTTCACAACGAACTAATGCTATTTTTGTCCTTCTGTGATTGACTTATTTCACTCAGCATAATGTCCTCCAAGTTCATCCATATTATGCAGTGTTTTGCAGACTCTACATTATTCTTTAGTGCTGCATAGCATTCCAGTATGTGTATATATACCATTGTTTGGTCATCCGCTCTTCAGCTATAAATTTTAGAGTTAAGTCCCTTTCCAGATATGTAATTATTGGCGAATAGGAATTTGTTTCTGTCATTTTTGTCATGTCCTTTCTCATAGTGTCTATTTCTTTGTTCCATATAATTTTCTATGCTGAGCTCATTTTGTTTATGAATTGTGCTATCACTTCCTTCATTGCTACTGTTTTAGTATTTGCTGAATATTTATGTTGCTCCTCTTTTTTATTTTGATGTGAAGGTTTATCATTTTTCTTTGAGGTTACCCTGTGATTTATAGTTTTCTTTCCAAGTTTAGAGCAGTCTGTTTTATCTTGTAGTTGTCTTGATTTCCTTACCATCTAGAAGTTCTATATCAACACAGTTTTTTCCTTCATTTGGGTTTGTAGTTGTCCTCATTTGTCAATTGATATCTCTGTTTACCTGTTTACAATCTTGTAGGCTTATTTACTTTGGATTCCATAATTAGGTTGGTTTCTGGGTTGTATCATCATGTGTGTTAATGGTCAGTTGTTGGCTGTTATTGCTTCTCTGTCCAAAGAGATCCCTTTGCATCTCTTGTAAGGTTGGTCTGGTTTTAACAAATTCCCTTAATTTCTGCTTATCTGGAAATGTCATAATTGCACCATCAAATTTGAGGGACAATTTTTCTGGGAACATAATTCTTGGTCAGAAATTTTTCTCTTTTAGTGTTTTATACATGCCATCCCATTGTCTTCTAACCTGTATGTTTTCTGTTAAGAAATCCAAGCTTAGCCTTACTGGTTGCCCCTTGTAGGTAACTTTCTTTCTGCCATGCTCTCATGATTCTTTCTTTGTCTTTGATTTTGGTAACTTTGAGGATGATATGTCTGGGTGATTTTCTTTTGGGGTCTATCATGTTTGGGGATCGTTGGACTTCCTGAATGAATATATTCTCACCTTTCATCATATCAGGAAAATTCTCTTCCAAGAAATCTTCAACAATTTTCTCTCTGGATTTATTTGTCGCTTCCTGTTCTGAAATTCCGAAGACACGTAGGTTATTTCTTTTGGTAGTATCCCACATGAACCTTAGGCTTTCTTCATTTTGTTTTGACTTTTTTCTGATTGTTCCCTTTCCAAAGAAGTATTGAGGTGTTTGCTTTCACTCTCCCTAATTCTGTCATCCATTGATTCAATTCTGCTCCTTTGCCCATTCAATGTGTTATCTCTTTCTGACAATTTAGCATTAATCTTCTGGATTTCTGTCTGTAGATTCTGTATCATTTCTCATTTTTCATTTATTTTGTCATTTTGCTCTTGTATTGTCTTTCAAAAATGTTGTAGGGTTTTCTCTGTGTTTTCCTTGATCTGTCTCTCAATTTCTTCAAGGTACTTAAATATAATTCTTTTGAATTCCTTATCAGGGAGTTGCAATGCTACGTCTTCCTCAGGGATGTGTTTTGGGTCTGTATTCTGGTACCTCGTTTCTCTGTTTTATCTTGTTTCTTTGTTGGACTATGATGCTCTGTTGTCTCTGAGGCATTGTGACGTTTTTGTGTTTATATTTAATTGGTGATTGTATATTGGAGAGACTTGCCCACAATTTTAGTTTTCCTTGTTTTGTTTGTGTGTTATCTACACAAGTAGGATACTGTGCTCCTCTATTCACTAATTGACAGTACTTATACACTCACCACCTGTCTCCTTTCCTGCTGTCAGCCTCTCCTATGTACGTGCCAACCATGGCAAACAGAGCCTATTCTTAGTCCCTGGAATCTGAATTAGAATGCTATCACTTAACATACAAAATGGTTGCCACTTGTGAAGATTCAAAATGACTGCACCCTCGGTCACTTTAAATATCCAAAATGCCACCACTTGTAAACATTCAAAATGGCTGCACCCTCAGTCACTTTAAATATCCAAAATGGCTGCTGCGTGTAAACAATCAAAATGGCTGTGTCCTCCGGACAGCAGAAAGTCAGCAGCTCAGGTTGTCACCCTCCTTGCTGTTTCCCTTCCTAGTCATAGGCTACCAGTGGAGTTGTCCCTGGAGCCCTTGGTGACCAGGGCTGATCTTTAGGTAAATTCTCAGGTCCCAACACCAGTTGAAAATATTCAAGTTGTTGGTCCTGTCAGAGTAGCTGGCAGTCTGCAGCTTGGGCCGTTTCTGTATTCACTGTTTTTGTTCAGGTTTTTCCACTAGTTGGTGCCTAATCCACTTCTGTATAGTTCCTTTCAAAGCTCAGGGCTCCAGGATTATCTTCTGTATCTTGGTCAATTGTTTTTCTTTTCTTTGTTGAAGTGGGTCTGTGTTGCTTGTCTGCCTATTCCTCCATCTTACTGGAAGTCTAAGGTTTAGAAATTTTTTTTTAAGTTAAGAATTTTATATAACTTGAAACTCATTCAAACTCAATGCCGTGGAGTCAGATCCTACCCATAGTGACCCCTCCTTAGGTTTCTGAGGCCGTATCACTATGGAAGTAGATTGCCCAACCTTCCTTCTGAGGAGTGGCTGGTGGGTTTGAATTGTCAGCCTTCTGGTTAGCAGTCAAGTGCCTTAGGCACTACGCCACCAGAGCTCCCATATAATTTGAATATATAATTAATGCGTAACTAATATATAATAATGGTTAATTCCCTTAATGGAATGAACTCTTGAGATTTCACAAGTCATCTTTTAATTAAGTAAATAGATAATTATTATTTTCCTTCTCATTTTCTTCAAAAGTTTTTCTAATTTTTTGCTCTCTGTCTCAGTTAACAGGCTCTAGTTAATATTAGGATATTTGATTTAAGCTCTACTGCTCTGGTAGCGTAGTGCCTAAGGCACTTGACTGCTAACCCGGAGGCTGGCAGTTCAAATCCACCAGCCCCTCCTTGGAAGGAAGGGTGGGCAATCTACTTCCGTAGTGATACCACCTTGGAAACCCAAGGAGGGGTCACTGTGAGTCAGATCCGACTTGATGGCATGTAACAACAACAAAAACAGCTGTGATTATAGGAGCTCTGGTGGTGTAGTGCTTAAGGCATTTGACTGCTAACCAGAAGGCTGGAGGTTCAAACTTACCAGCCACTCCTCTGAAGGAAGACTGGTCAATCTAGAATAAGAGTAAGGAGTGTGTCAAAGCCCTTATATTCGACCTTTCTCTCTTTCCTCTTTTTCTTCGTCTTCCTCTATATCCATGTCACTATTTCTCTTGTATTTTACCTGTTTTCCTATCTATCACCTATGTATCTGTGTATCTATCATCTGTCTAGCTCTGTCTCCTCATTGCCACACTATGGCATCAGTTACAAAACAAATCAAGACAGATATGTAACTATAAAGATGAAACATACAGATAAAAATCAGACATTTTATTCAATCAGCTCAATATTTTGGCCTCATTAAAATCGTGTCTTCCCCTATAGTCAACATTTCACAGCTTTACATTTGTTAGGAAACCACAAAGAGGTAGTCCTTCTTTTAGTTACAAAACAAAAATTATGTAGCTGCTAAGGAGCCAAAAATGGAACATTGAATTGTCAATGGTAGCCTAGTGGTCAGAATCATCTTAGTAATTAAGTACACAGATTTTTTTTTTTTTTAATATTTAATGTAAGATAGGAGCTGTGAGAGCATAATGCCTAAGGCACTTGACTTCTAACCAGAAAGTTGGCAGTTCAAACCCACCAGCCACTCCTCAGAAGGAAGGCTGGGCAATCTACTTCTGTAGTGATATTGCCTCGGAAACCCAAGGAGGGGTGGCTATGAGTCGGTCTGAAAGTAAAATAAATATGCCTAATCAAAAACCAAACCCACTGCTATCAAGTAGATTCTCAATCCTAAAGATCCTATAGGACAGAGTGGAATTGCCCCTAGGGATTCCAAGACTATACATCTTATGAAGTCAACTGCTGTATTTTTCTCCCAAGGCAGGTGTGTGCAAACCCTTGAACTTTTGGTTAGCATGTGAGTGCTAAAGAACTGCACCACCAGTATTCCCTTCACTTCTTAATTTATTGTATGTTCTCAAGCTGGAAAACCTTTAAATTTTATTCCTTAAACTTTTGGCAACAGTGATTAGGTCCTCCCTAAATCTATGATGATTACAATCAATATAAACACTACTGAAACAGACATTAACATGGCAAGTAGCTAATATTCAAATTATTGTGCACGGCAGGATCCTTAGACTATTGGTAAACATCAAAAAGGTTTATACTAGGGTGAACTTTTTTTTTTAATCAGCAATTACCATGAATTATTAATGGATATTTTCTAACAATGCAATTAAAAATTGAAGAAAATAAGGTAAGGTGATATTAGAAGATAAGCAAGACATGAAAATGATCTCTTTTGTTTAAGCTTTAAAACTACTACAGGAAGCAGTCATGCAGTAATATCACATGAAGCCTATCAAATTTTGAAAGAGGCAACCTATTTAGAGGAGAAAAATGTATAACTAAATTTTCAACTATTGGCTTTTTAAACAATGATTTAAAATTTGTATGTAACCTTATTACTTCTCAGCCTGCATTCAAACCCTGCTCAATCTTACTTTCACAAGCACAGCAAACACAGAAGGATAGATAAATGAAATTGAAACTCCAAAATACTTCAATACGAATTCATATTGTAAGTATGATAATCGACAGCTGACAACCAGAAACCAAGCCATGGAAAATGAAAATAATGGAGAAGACTAACACAAAAAGTACAATCTTAGCTGTTAAAGTCCAGAAGTGTTTAGATCTTTACAGCTGAAAATTGTATGTAATCATCACTGTTTCAAAGACCAGAAAAATGGTTATTACTCATATGTTGACCTACCTCATCAGTGAGCAAGTATTTCCATTCGATTCAAAATTCTGTGTTAAGGGACAGAAAAGTTATAATCAGTTTAGAAAAAAAAAAAGAACGGTTATAATAAACAATACATTTTCAAGCTACTTTAGTAGTTGAGAACAATGTTTAGAAAATTTAGCTCTTGGCGGTTCAAACCCACCAGCCACTCCTCGGAAGGAAGGTTGGGCAATCCTACTTCCGTAGTGATACTGCCTCGGAAACCCAAGGAGGGGTCGCTATGAGTTGGGTTTGACTCGACTGCACATAACAACAACAACAACGAGAAATATATTAAAAGTAATATCATTATTTTATAGTTGGACAATATTTTGCTAATGGTAGCAACTTCCTTTGAGAAGACACAAAGTACAGAGGAGACAAATTTATTTCCAACTTGCTTCTTTTTCCTGTTATTTAACATATTCAATTGTATACATTGTTTGTCTAAGTGTTGTTGTTGTTGTTGTTATGTGCTGTCGAGTCGACCCGACTCATAGCGACCCCTCCTTGGGTTTCTGAGGCAGTATCACTAAGGAAGTAGATTGCCCCATCTTCCTTCCAAGGAGTGGCTGGTGGGTTTGAACCGCCAGCCTTCTGGTTAGCAGTCAAGTGCCTTAGCCACTATGCTACCAGAGCTCCCTTGTCTAAGTGTAGGGATAGTAAAATGATTGGTAACAACTACTAAAATTTAGGAAACACAAAATGTAAGTCCATTATTTGAGTTATAACTTTAATGTTGTTCTTGTCGTTATATGCCGTCGAGTCGGACCCGACTCATAGTGACCCCTCTGTGGGTTTCCGAGGCAGTATCACTACAGAAGTATATTGCCCAGCCTTCCTTCCCAGGAGTGGCTGGTGGGTTTGAACCACCAGCCTTCTGGTTAGCAGTCAAGTGCCTTAGGCACTATGCTACCAGAGCTCCTGTCTTTATTGAGGGAGTCTTTGTATAGAATCCTTCTATATTGCAATGTGAGGCTTGAATTTTTTCTTCATATTTTTTCAGCTTGAGAGATTCTGAGCATGTCCTCCCCCTTTGGTTTTCTACTATTTCACCTGTAGTATTTCTGAGTACTTCACCTGTACTCAGAAATTATGAATCTGAGTGTTTGATAGGAAAGAGATAGATGCCACATTTACCTTTCTAAGATGACTCCCTAATTTACACAGATTCTCCTTGGGATCAGAAGGACCTTCCCCTTCTGGGTTCTTTCCCTTTGGGCTGTAATGTATGTCTCCAAGGTGAAGAAAAGACAAGGGCTGCTGATTTTTTTGCTAGCTACAATCCATGGAATGTATTCAAGACTTAGTTCTCATTCTCCTTGAAATGGAAACACATGCTTTTGGAGAGTTAAATCTGTTGTTATTTTCTCAGTAACTTTCAAGTCTTTTCATTTGATCTAGTTCCCAGCAAAATTTGTTCAGAAAGCCTTAACCATGACAAATCAACAACAACAAATATATATATTTGTGTTATTGTTGTTGTTGTTATGTGCTGTCAAGTCGGCCCCGACTCACATTGTGTTATATATATAAATGTATATATATATATATATATGCTACAATATCATCCTACATGGCTGAAGTCCACACAAAAATGTGTGAACTAATTAAAGTTCATTGTAGCTTTATTTATAACAGCCAAACAGAGGGAACAACCCAAATAACTTCTAGTGACAATTGGTTAAGTAAATTATAATAATCATTAACAATAAAAAAACAACACAGTATTAGCACACAATAATGTGGATGTATCTCAAAGAATTTGTTCTGAGGGAAAATAGCCAATACTGAAATATTACACAAGGCACAATTTCATTTATGTACCATTTTTGATATGACAATATTATACAGATGGAGGAAAGATTAGAGATTACCAGGGAGAGATAAAGGGTGTGTGTGACTCTGAAATGATAAAATAGTTGTTTATCTTGATTGTGGCATAGTTACATCTCTATAAATGTAATAAAACTGCATAAAACCATAAACACACACAAGTGCCTGCCAAACTGGTGACATGTGAATGTTTGTTTCATACATTAATGTTACTTTCCTAGTTTAATATTGCATTAGTTTTGTAAGGTGTTATCGCAGGAGGAAAATGGGTGAATGAAACAAAGGACCTGTCTGTACTATTTCTGCTACTTTTTATGAATCTATAATTATTGTATTTATTTATATGTTTATTTACTGTGCTTTGGGAGCTCTGGTAGCGTAGTGCCTAAGGCACTTGACTGCTAATCAGAAGGCTGGATGTTCAAACCCACCAGCCACTCCTCAGAAGGAAGATGGGCCAATCTACTTCCATAGAGATACTGCCTCGGAAACCCAAGGAGGGGTTGCTATGAGTCGGGTGCGACTCGACAGCACAGAACAACAACAACATTGCTTGTGCTTTAGGTAAAGTTTACAGAGCAGAGTTTGTTTTACATTGAACATTTTGTGTACATTTAGTTTCACTCCCCATTTACCATCCCCAACTCTAACAGAGTCTCCTCCCCTCCCTGCCCAGTAACCCCTCCCCCAGCCCCATGCCCCTCTTAGTGATGTACTCCTGTGTGTCCTGCATTTCCTCCATGAGAATGTTGGCTTTCTGGGGCCCCATGGTTGATTGCTCCAAGGGATTCATCTCCATAGAGTATGCGGGTGTGTCACCCTGGGTTGAGTGGTCTGCGTGTACATCTTGGTTACTACTGGGCTGAGTCCCAGCCCCTGCGAGTGAGTTTTATTCCAGGCCCAAAATGTATTCCGGGGCCATAGTAACAGGGGTACTACCAGACTTTTAAATTAAAAGTTTAAAAAATCATATGTTTGTTGATTGATATTGTGAGACAGTACCTCATGAAAAATTATATTTCTAAGAGTAAAATATATAAAATCTCATTACACTTGAACACTCACAGGTGAAAATTTGCAATGGATTTTAGTGACAGGAAATACTGACTTTGAACTCAAATTAATCAAACGTTTTCCCTAAAACAATGAACTTCTCTTTTCTCATTGATAAATATATATGCCAAAAGACTCACTGCCATCAAGTAAATTCACTCTCATAGCAACTTCCATTGGGTTTCCAATGCAGTAAATCTTTACAGATATACATTGTCCCATCTTCCTTCTGCTGAGTGCCTGTTAGGTTTGAACTGCCAACCCCTGGTTAGCAGTCAAATGCCTTAGGCACTGTGCCAGCAGAACTCCATAT
>NW_006921608.1:425139-433318 GCF_000298275.1 Orycteropus afer afer
ATATAATTTGTGTTATGCTTTGGATTTCATCCCTGGAAACTTTACACTAAAATGTTATTAACTTCCTGACTATCTCTTTCATTTGAAGATCTCTTAATTTCAGATATTTTGTTTTGTTTTTCTCTTTTCCCTATTGGTTTTCCCATGAAAAATCTAATTTCTCTGTCTTAGATTATAAACCTGATTAATGTGTTAGAAGCCATGGAATGGGTCAAGGATAAAGGGTCTCATCATCTAATATTAAATCTCTCATATACACCTCTATTTTTCCCTTCTTTCTCTGAGCCTTAAGTTAATTTTGATCAATTATTGTTAAATAATAATTTTCTGATCTTCTCAAAAGGTTGGAATGGGTGGTATTGAAAGGGTAGATAAATAAACTTGCAGAAAAGGTTGATATATAGTGTTTCAACTGCTACTTCCTTAATGTTTCATGCAATGATCCTTTTCATAACCACCTTTATCCCCACTCTTCCAAGTTCTCAGTGTCGCTCACTGCCAAGCTCTTGTGGGATGGTGCAGAAGAACTCAGCTTCCTGCTCAGTGATGTTGCTTCTATAGGTGCTGAGGTTTTAGCCGTTTTCATCCTGATAAACAAGTGACGACTTTTTCATCTTCCAAAAATATATTAACGTATCTACAGTCATTCCTCCCTCCTTACTCTCTGACCTGAGGATTAATATCAATTTTAACTTTTTAACATATGTAAGTGCAATTTCAAGACAAAGGGATATAATAGTTTTGTGATTTAATTTTTCATGTTTCATTGAAAATTCCTTTCTTTAATTTAAAAATAACTAAATATGTAGAGACCATTGGAATATGTGTGTGTGTGACTGCCGTGGAGTCGGATCCCACTCATAGCAACCCCTCGTTGGTTTTCTAGGTTGTATCACTATGGAAGTAGATTGCCCACCCTTCCTTGCAAGGAGTGGCTGGTGGACAAGTACATTATTCCAGCAAATTAAAACATTTCATCAAAATGGCTTCATAGAAAAACTAATGTTGTGTGTTTTTGCAACTAGCACTAAATAAATGGATGAAATACCACATGGTTTATCCAGACTTGTGTTGTCAATCTTGGGATAAAACCAAGAATGCAACCTCCCTTTCTATTACAAGGTCTCACTTGAAATAATTTGCTTACTACTATATACATGTCGTACTATGTACATAGCAGTAACCAAATTATTTCAAGTGAGTAAATACTTAAGAGCCTGAAAATTTCACCAACATTTATTTCCACACTTCTGAGTTCATTTTGAAAATGAAACAATAAGATAATATAAGAAAAAATATAAGTTCTGAACAATATTTTTTCTACCAACAGAGACTATTATTAAGTTCTATTTCTTTTCACTTTATTGCTTCCGAATTAATAACATGCAGATTTGAAAAACGGCAGAAAATGTAGAATGGGAGTATTAACTCAAGTTGGAAAGCCAAAACAGACACATGAGATTTTGGCAAATTTGTTTACATTACACCTATCCTGCTCAATACCCTGGGGCCTTAGGCTGTTTTTCAGTGATGCTTACTGAGAATACTGGAGTGTGTTAAAGTGTGGCTGGATACTCAGTTAGGCACAGAACTGTGCGTTTCAGTAGACAACTTGGACCCATCTTACTGGAAATGAACCTTGCAAAACCGATCTTTGGAGTCAGCCTTTACAAAATCCAGGCAGCAGAGTCAGTGTATCACACTGGCTGCAGAAGAGTTGTGCACAGTGGTACAAACTCTGGCTCAAAGAAATGCTGGCATATAAAATTTAAAGGGCAAAGAGACGGTGAGTCCAGGTCTAAAAAACCAAGCTTGAGGATTTTTAAAAAAACCTTGCCCCTGGCAAACCTTTTTTAATAGATTGGTGTTTCAACTTTTGTGCCCCAGAGTATCAAAATGGAAATTTTAACCTCTGCTAAAATGATATTAATCAATGATCTGATATTTTAAAATATTGAAATATCCCCACTGAATTGAAATATTTTTAAAGAGATTCCTAAAAAAAAAAAAAAAAAAAGTTAATGGATGTGGAGTGAATTTAAAATACTCCTATGAAAATACTATGTACATTCAGCATTTATATAACAAACCCAGAAATCACTTGAACATGATATTCTCAGATTTACAGTGAGAGAGACGGGTTGTGTAGACCAAATTGAGGGGGTTTGAAATGAAAAAAAAAAAAGAAAAAATTGGTGTGCAGAGGAACATATAAAATATTGAAATTGGTAGTGACTCTCCTAAAAAACAAAAACAAAAAGCCACTGCCATTGAGTCGATCCTGACTCATAGCGGCCCCCAATGGTTTTCCGAGGTGGTAAATCTTTACGGAAGTAGACTGCCCAGTCTTACTTCCATGGAGTGGCTGGTGGATTTGAACTACCGACCTTCTGGTTAGCAGTAGCATGGCTTAGTCACCAGAGTGACTCCTAGAGAACAGAAAACTCTGTATTGAAAATAACATTTGTAAATTGGTGGGGTCAAGTTTATTTGGAACCAAAGCGCTTTAGAAGTATGATTGCTTAGCTTGGTTGATCAGAATGTACTACTAGAAAATTAAAGAATTGTACTCTTCCTCTGGATCCTACTATGGCATTCTTGGATATGTTATTGTTCATAGTATTGGTCAAAGTGAGGGGAAAAAGAAAAAGTTATTTTGCTTTGGCTTCCCTTGTTAATCTTCCCTTCTTTCTTTCCTAATTGATCACTGTGTTTAAAGTACTTTATCTCCATTTTTCTTCTTTATTTTGTCCTTATCTTCCTTTTTTCCCCTCCTTCTTCTCCTGTTCTTCACTCTTTTTCCTCCTTATATAGAACATAAGTCTAAGAGTAATTGAGATAAAGATTTAAATTTCTGCTTTGTGATCTGAGACAAGATATTTAATTTCTAAATATTAAAGAATTTATCTCTTAACTGGATATGGTTTTACACTGAAAATTGTTGTGAGCATTAAAGATTCTATAAATAAATTTCCTAATCCTGTGGCTAGCAAATAATTGATAGTCAACAAATGCTAAACATTGCTTCTCTTCTTGCACACTGTTTTCTTTGTCTTCCTAGTGTAATCAAATCTTTCTTTTCTTTTCAACTCTATTAAACCATCTATCCTTAAACTTTACAAAGTCACTTAGTAACCAATATATAATGTTGTTGTTGTTATGTGCCGTGGAGTTGGACCCAACTCATAGCAACCTCTCCTTGGGTTTCCAAGGCATTATCACTACAGAAGTATATTGCCCAACCTTCCTTCCAAAGAGTGGCTGGTGGATTTGAACAGCCAGCCTTCTGGTTAGCAGTCAAGTGCCTTAGGCACTACACTACCAGAGTTTTACATAATACGATGAGATCTAATTTTGAAATCTCATGACTCAGTTGTATGCCTAGGAGAATGTTTCACAATTTGATCATCAGGCTTACTTCCAATGTGCAATGTGCAGTTGTTAAGAGTAACATATATGTGGAAAACACTCACAGCTGAATAAAATTCTCTCAAAACAGTCCAGGTAATTAGTGAATTACCATTTCCAGTCCCTTTGGAAAAAAAAAAAAAAAGTGATAGAGTTAAAGGGAAAAATAATACAATGAAAGTGTGTGACTAGCACATCACTAAGGAAAAGGAAGACATGGAAAAGTGTACAAGAGAAATAAACCATAAAGGCAAATGCTATTGCATACACAATACTGCATTATCAGTGACAGCAAACATAAATCTATAGGTGGATATATAGGTAGACAGGTAAGGATAAGCAAATGAGAATATACCCACTACCACACATAGTTTTGACAAACAATATATCTACATATGTATTTGTAAGTGCTATTAAAATGTCCATATGTAGTTTAAACATAATAGTAGGCAACCTTAGGATAACTTCTTAGCCACAAATAAGCACCTTGTGGAAGTATGTTGCTGGGCCTGTGGTCTCAGGTCCATAGTCACAGGGGTCATGGACATCAGGCTCAATTGGCACAACCTGGTATACAAAAATACTGTTCTATATCTTACTTTGAGGTGTAGTGACTAGGGTCTTAAAAGCTTGTGAGTGGTCATCAGAATGGCAACTGTTGGTCTCTCTTTGACTGGAACAAAGAAGAGTGAAGAAAATCAAAGATATATGGAAACAGTCCAAAAAACTAATAGAACATGAGAAACTCAACTATATGACCCTGAGACCAGAAAAACTACATGGTGCCCAGCTACCAATGCCAACTACTTAGAAAGAGATCAAAATTGGAGATCCTGTACAGAGTGGGAGAAAATTGTGAAACAAAAATAAAAATTACTAAAAAAAAAAAAACATGCTTACTGGTCTGATAGAGATGTGTGAAACCCAGGAGACTATGACCCCAAGTCACCCGTTGAGCCTGGAATTGAACTCACTGCTGTGGCTTAGCTCTCAGCCAAACGATAGCCCTATGAGTTGAACCCCTATACCAGAAAGATGCATTCCTTGAAACAATCAAACATGGGAGAGTAGATGGGCAGCATTGTCATAGGGAGAAAGGTAGGGAAGCAGGAATGTATAGGCAAGTAGGACATTGTGAAAGGGTAACCACAGGGAGGAGGTAGGAGGTGTGATGCTATACTGTGGAGAATGTAACCAATATCATTAAAAAAAAAAAAAAAAAGTTGCATGGACTGTTGTGTAAAATTAATCTTCTTTGTAAAATTTCACCCAAAAAACAATAAAAAGTTAAAAAGGAAAAGAATATCTTTCCAGAGTCCTTCAGAATAAGATTGGTGCACAGAGCTAGGCACTTAGTGAATCACACAGTCAGTTCCCAACTTACTTTGCAGAACTAGTATAGTATCAGGGAATTGGACATTAACCAAATTCATCCCGTTGTCTTTCCAGCAATAGTTTGATCATTTCCCCACATTGCCTTCACTCATGAAATTCCTCTGTCTACAGCATCCTTTTTTTATTTGCTTGTATAATACAAAAAAAAAAAAAAAAAATCAAGATGCATAGAATCAGGAATATTAGTTATATATATTTTTTCAAAATCTGTTCTTGTAATTGTTGTTGTTGTTGTTAAGTGCCGTCGAGTTGTTTCCGACTCATAGTGACCCCATGCACAGCAGAACGAAGCACTGCCCTATCCCGCGTCAACCCCACAATCCCTGCTATACTTGAGCTCATCATTGCAGCCACCGTATCAATCCATCTCGTTGAAGGCCTCCCCCTCTTTCGTCGACCCTCCACCCTACCAAGCATGACATCCTTCTCCAGGAAATGGTCCCTCCTTACAACATGACCAAAATAGGTGAGACGAAGTTTGGCCATTCTTGCTTCCAAGGAGCATTCTGGCTGCACTTCCTCCAGGACAGATCTGTTCGTTATTTTAGCAGTCCACGGTACTTTCAGCATTCTTCGCCAGCACCACAACTCAAAAGCATCAACTCTTCTTCTCTTCTTGTAATTACTAGTATCAAAAACACTTTTAGATTTTAATTAAACTATAAATTGCTAAGCTCCAACAAAAACACAGTAAATCATAATCTCTGACAAAAGAAACCAAAACTATACTCACTGTCATTGAGTTGGATACAACTCATAGTGACTCCTCCTTGGGTTTCTGAGTCTGTATCACTATGGAAGTAGATTTCCCAATCTTCTTTCTGAGGAGTGGCTGGTCGGTTTGAACCACAAGGCTTCTGCTTAGCAGTCAAATGCCTTAGGCACTATGCTACCAGAGCTCCTTAATCTCTGGCAAAGGGTGTATTATTAGGCTAAGAAATCCTATGCACACAATTCCACTCCATTCCCCTTCAATTTGTCATTTCCAGCATGGTAGATCATATGGTTGTCTGGCTCAAAATGGACCAAACCAGTCCACTTCAGCTCACTAATGCCTAGGATATCGATTTCTACATGTTCCATTTCATTTTTGACAACTTCCAGTTGTCCTAGATTTATACTTTGTACATTTAATGTTCCAATTATAAATGGATGTTTGCAGCTGTTTCTTCCCATTTTGTCTCCTGCCACATTAGCAAATGGAGGTTCTAAAAGCTTTACTCCATCCACATCATTAAGGTAGACTCTACTCTGAGGAGGAAGCTCTTCCCCAGTCATATTTTGAGTGTCTTCCAACCTGAGAAGCTCATTTTCCGGCGCTATGTTTGACAATGTTTTGAGGCTTTTCATACAGTTTTCCAGTACTATATCAGACAGTATTTCACTGCTATTCATAAGGTTTTCACTGGCCAATCCTTTGAGAAGTGGATGGCCCCTTCCTTCTGAGTCTGTCTTAGTCTGGAAGTTTTACTGAAACGTGTCTGTCATGAGTGACCTTGCTACATTTGAAATAGCAGTGGCATAGCCTCCAGCCTCACAGCAACACACAAGCCACCACAGTATGACAAACTGACAGATGAGTGGCACTAGAGGCACTAACTCAGCTATGCCAAGAAATTTGGAAGACAACTACCTGGCCAACTAACTGGAAGAGATCCATATTTCTACCCATTCCAAAGAAAGGTGATCCAACACAATGCAGAAATTATTAAACAATATCATTAATATCACAAATAAATAAAACCTTGCTGGACATAATTCAAAAATGGTGTGGCAGTATATTGACAGGAAAATTCCAGAAGTGCAAGCTGGTTCAGAAGAGGATTTTGAACAAGGGATATTTCATTGCTGATATCAGATGGATCTCGGCTGAAAGCAAAGAATATGAGAAAGATGTTTACTTGTGTTTCATTGACCATGCAAAGGCTTGACTGTGTGGATCATAACAAATAATAGATAATATTGAGAAGAATGGGTACACCAGAACACTTAATTCATGAGGAACCAGTACATAGACCAGGGGGCTGTTTTTTCAAACAGAACAAGGGGATAAGGTATAGTTTAAAATTAGGAAGGGAGTGTGTCAGGATTGTATCCTTTCAACATACTTATTCAATCTGCACGCTGAGCAAATAATCTAAGAAGGTAGACTATATAAAGAAAAATGTGGCATCAGGATTGGAGGAAGACTTATGAACAACTTGCAATATACATATGATACAAACTTGCTAACTGGCAAAAGTATTAACAGGGCCCATTTCTGCTTGTTGAAAGTGAAGATGACTTGAAGAACTTACTGATAAATATTAAAGACTACAGTCTGCAGTACGGATTACACCTCAACATAAAGAAAATAAAAATCCTCACAACTGGACCAATAAGCAGCATCATAATAAGTGGAGAAAAGATTGAAGTTGTTGAAGATTTCATATTACTTTGTTCCATAATCAACACTGATGGAAGCAGCAGTCAAGAAATCAGACAACGTATTGCACTGGGCAAATCTTCTGCAAAAAACCTCTTTCAAGTGCTGAAGAGCAAAGATGTCTCTTTGAGGGCTAAACTGAGCTAACCCAAGTCATGGTATTTTCAATCACCTCATATGTATGTGAAAGCTGGACAATGAATAGGAAAGACCAAAGAAGAGTTGGTGCTTTTGAGCTGTGGTGTTGGCAAGAATATTGAATGTACCATGGACTGCCAGGGGAACTAACAAATCTGTCCTGGAAGAAATGCAGCCAGAATGCTCCTTGGAAGCAAGAATGGCCACACTTCGTCTCACCTACTTTGGTCATGTTGTCAGAAGGAACATTTTCCTGGAGAAGAATATCATGCTTGCTAAAGGGGAGGATCAGTGACAAAGAGGAAGGCTGTCAATGACATAGACTGACACAGTGGCTGCATTGATGGGCTCAGGTATAGCAAGGATTGTGAGGCTGGTGCAGAATGAGGCAGGGTTTCATCCTGTTGTACATAGAATCATTGTAAGTCATAGCCAACTTGATGGCACCTCACAACAACAACCACAACAGCACCAGTTGACATGGAGTCAACTCAGAGACATGGAAGCCCATGTGTGTCATAGTAGAACCAGTACTGTCCTCTGCAGGGCTTTCAGTGGCTGGTTGTTCAGATGTGTATTACCAGAACTTTCTGGTAATATCCAGGTGCATCTGGATATTTTGAAAGGACTGGAACTAACCTCCAACATTTTGGATAGCAGGCAACAATTTAACCTTTTGCACCAGCCAGGGATGCTTCTATATATGAATGTATATATGTTGTTGTTGTTGTTAAGTGCCGTCGAGTCGTTTCCGACTCATAGCGACCCATGCACAGCAGAACGAAACACTGCCTGATCCCGCGCCAGCCCCAC
>NW_006921608.1:436018-438568 GCF_000298275.1 Orycteropus afer afer
GGCATTATCACTGCAGAAGTAGGATTGTCCAACCTTCCTTCCGAGGAGTGGCTGGTGGGTTTGAACCGCCAGCCATCTGGTTAGCAGGCAAGTGTCTTTGCCACTATGCTACCAGAGCTCCCATAGAGAGAGAAAAAGAGAGAGAGAGAGAGAGAGAGAGTCATACCGTGCTAAATGTTAGCTTATGTTGCACAAACAAATCACCCCCAAATCATATGGGTTAAAACAAAAGTCCAATTATTACTTTTGCTATTTTCTGTCACAGGACTCAGTTGGATAAAACTCTAGAATCTGAACATTCTCAATCACCATGTTGTCACAGTGATGGCAAATTGGGTAACTATTTACTGCCTCTTAAAGGCTTTTGCTCAGAAGTGACATGTGCTCTTATGATCACTTTTCATTGACTAAATGAAAGATAAATAAATAAATTACAAAATACACATAAATTTTATTGAAATACAATTTCCCATGTGACTGGGAGGAAGCTAAGCGTAGGAAGCTAAGTATAGGTGAAAGAAAACCATCATTAACCTAATTATATGAGTTTACCTCCATTTTAAATCATACTTTAATTTGCCTTAGAATGTAGACAAAATAAGATTACTATTAATTTAATGATAATAATACTTCATATTTTTGGATGCTTTTATATCTTAGTCTTAGTATATCATTTGATCTTCAAAATATCCCTGTCAATTTTGTAGTTTGTCAACCTGTACTTCACAGCTGAGGAAATCAATGCATTGTTACTTGCCAATATCATTTAAATAATTTTCAAAGCAATAATTCACATTTGGATTGACTTTATACTCCAACCTTTAAAAAAAAAGAGATCTCCTTGCCATTCATGTACTTTTTAATGGAGGCACATACCCACTGCTACTGCCACTGAGTCAATTCCAATCTATAGTGAGCCCCATAGGGTTTCCAAGGCTGTACAACTTTACAGAAGTAGATTGTTTCATCATTCTCCCATGGAGCAACTGATGGGTTTGAACTACCAACCTTCTGCTTAGCAGCCTAATGCCTTACCCACTATACCACTAGAACTCTTTAATGGAGCCACACTGGGGTAAAAATAAATAAGTGCAAGAAAGTAAATATTTAAGTAAATAAATATAATTCACCATATTCTTTCCACGATGCCAAAAACAATGTTTTGCCAACACAAATCTTTAATATTTATCTCTGACCATCTACCCTAACTTGCCTGGGATAGTCCTCATTATCAATTTTGACACCAGCATAAGTATTAACAGTCTCCATTTTTGGTCTGGAAAGTGTCCCAGATTGATAATAAATGATATATAATTGTTCTACTTATCCATAATTCTGAAATCCATAAAGCTTTGACATTTTCTTTTTCTTTAACTTTTCAGAAAAATCATATCGTACAAAATCTGATCTGAACTGAGATAAGGAAATTTATTATCTTTATTAAGCATACCTTGAACGAGTAAACATACATTTCAAAGCAGACATATTAATGTGATTAACTGTGGGTGGTGCTCTAGACCCCGGTGGGGATGCTCTTTAAATTCAAATTCTGAATTCCAAAACATAATGTATTTTAAGGTTTTTCAGATAAGGGATTATTGACCTGTATTAAGAATTATGTCAATATCTGAGGAAATGTGAGCGAATAAATAGATAAGAACTAAATTTATTTATTTTGATGTATTCGTTATTTTTTTATTGTTGGAAATAAAGTAAGAATATATTAGGAATTCTGCTAATTTATAATTTATGGATGAGAATAGTTATGCCCTAGAATGTTGAGGATTTTTGCCGAAAATTACATAAGGGACAGAGAGGGTCAGCTTTCTGTGTCTAATTAATTGCCTGCAAACATTGCTTTTTTGGTATGGGGAGTGGGGGGAGACAGCTGAAGGCACATTATTATACTACTTATTACCTAACTGGACACTCATATCAGAAGTATTATATCTTATTGGCTTATTTTAAAGACGAGAGTTCTCATATCATTAAATTATAATTTAAACAAAATGATTGAAGATAGCATACAGGAAGATGCACATAGGTGGGGATATTTAGGAACTTAGAAAAAACACAGATTAATTCCGATTTGAAAAGTGCAGCTAGAATAGTTCAAAACTGCATTCAAGGTAGTGAAGATGGACTAAATTACCGTCAGAGCACATTGGCATCTGCTATGTTAAGTGGTAATAGAAGTTTCACTAAATGTTCTTTTACTACCTTCAAAGATGTCTCTTGTGTTTAATTCCCATAGGCCTCTAGAACAAGCAAGGGTGCTTGTCAATAAACTTGGATGCCATTTAGTAGTTGAGCATATGTTTAGGCTGATCACAAAGATGTTATTTTGCATAAGTCTGATAAAATTAAACTTCCATAAATACCAGTATAAGTACCATCTTGATTTCGTAAAAGGTGTACACAAAATTATGTCATTGCAATGAAATAATTTCTTTTGGAAACCATTATTTCATAAAGCAAAAAGTGATGTGATATATGCTATTTTCAATTTGTTTTTACAGTGCCATTCAGAAAAGAAATGTGATTATGAGT
>NW_006921608.1:438668-446628 GCF_000298275.1 Orycteropus afer afer
ATTATATAATTTTAATTAAAAAATTAAACCAACAGTTTATTACTTCTCAATGTGAACAGTTTAAGGAACCCTGGTGGTGCAACAATCAAATGCTTGGCTGCTAAGTGAAAGGTCGGTGGGTGGGTCAAACCCCAGCAACACCAGGCATTCTGCTCCCCTAAAGATGACTGTGCAGGAAACCCTATGGGGAAGTTCTACTCTGCCACAGGGTCGCTATTAGTCAGAATCCAGTCGACATCACACAACAACATAAAGAGTTTAACCATTGTTTTCATTATATTCCCAATTTTTAGCATTCTTAACCATTTTATAACATACATGTTTAAACCAAAATACAAAAGGAAAAAGAAAAAAAGCTCTATTATTTCCAGATGTCAGAATATAACACCATGTACAAATAAATATGTGTAATCAACAAGAAGCTGATTCTCTTACAGGATAAAAATAATCAACAACAGAATTCAGATTTTCACACTAAGATATTGCTGCTTAATGTGTACTGATACCTTCTTTCTTCTCAGGTTTTGACCTCTTCAGAGTTGGAGTAAAGAAAGTGAGAAGTTGTCTATAGAGCTTAAAAATTCTGACTTCACTCAGTCTCTTTGATCTCTAGTCTCACTCCCACCCATGGCCAAGAATTTCCCATACTTGTATTTCTATAAATAACCAGGATGAATGTTTAATTTGTGGTCTGTACTTTCTCCATTCTTACTCCTTTTATATCTTGTAGTTTCTTTTCTTGGGGTAATGTGGTGGTTAAGTTTGTGTGTCAACTTGCCTGGGCCTGGTTGAGTGGCTGGGCAGCTGGATGTCGTATTCCCCATGATGAGACTAGTAATCATCTCCATGGTGGAACCTACTGTGAGTAGCTGCCTTAGGGCTGCAGTCTGATTCCTGTATAGAAGGAGAAGGCTTGGGGAATGGTCTCTAGCTTATGGCATGCTTGAACCCTGCATGTAGCTGAGTCATTGTTTAGCAGCCTGCCATGCCCTTCTGCTCTTGGGACTTTTAATGGACTTGAATCAATGGCCTGCCATGTGGTTTAGTAATATCGGGACTGTGCCTTGTTACTCCTCAACCGGGGGTTTGTCAGCCTCAGCAGCCAGCAGCTGGCTGAGTGAAGAAAAGCCTCCAGCTTAAATGGTCCGGGAGCAGGAAGCACAGCTGAAGCCCAAGGTTGAAGGGCTTTCACCCAGCTGCTAGAGCCTGGCACTTTGAACTCGGACTTAAAGCCTCCAGACTGTAAGAATAAACTCCTGTCTCTTCAGCCATCCCCTTTGTGGTATATTCCTGTCAGAGCGTCACTAGGTAACCAAAACAAGTAACATCTGTTTTCTTTTCTTTCCAAGTTTCCTATCACCAAGGCCTCGGACAGCCTCAAAGTAGCACTCTTTTATTCTCTGGCTATCAAAATTGGCTGCTGCCTTTACTTTTTTTTTTTTTCTCTTTCCAAATAAGTTTCTTTTCCTTATCTTTTTGTTTTACTCTATTTTTTAATCCATTAATCCAGCATCCCTTGGAAAGAGACAAAATGAGAACAACAATGTGTGATCAACTAGCCAGATTTTCTATAGCCCTAATTTGAAGGGAGCTCTGGTAGCATAGTACCTAAGGCACTTGACTGCTAACCAGAAGGCTGGCAGTTCAAACCCACCAACCACTCATTGGAAGGAAGGTTGGGCAGTCTACTTCTGCAGTGATACTGCCTTGGAAACCCAAAGAGGGGTCGCTATGAGTAGGGTCTGACTCGACGGCACATAACAACAACAACAACGACGACTACAGTTAATGCTTAGGATTTTATGACACATTCAAAAACAATTTTGAAGCACTTCTCTTTATTAACACACTCTACATTGTATAATTACATTTTAGATAATGTTGAACAGATAAGATAGGTAAATATAAAAACTTAATGAAATATCCTTGGAAATAATTTTAGAGTAAACCAATTTTTATCCTTGTTTACTCATTGGTAGACCTGGGATGTAGTGGCAAATGAAACACTATAAAATAGAAATCAGAGAACTAAAGCCAGAAAAACTTACTGGAAAGATCAAAAGACTCAAAATATCCTCCAATGAATAGCCTTGAAGAATTGCTGGGGGTGCTTTAATGAGAAGCTTTCCAGTTCAGCGGTTTATGTTACTAAGAGAAAGAGGGGACTTGGAATTAAATAAACTTTCCAGCTTTGATTATACCAAATTCTATTGAGAAACTAAAATCAAATTTCTCAGTAGACACTTTCATTCCAGTTGATAGTTTTTAAAGAGAACATAAAAATTTAACAAAAATGTAATTTAGATTATTAACATCATTAACTATGAATAGTATCCTAAAATTTTTAGATTACAGTTAGAGAAATATGAGAAATCCTAGTTATTATATAACAAAGACATTTAATAGTAATTCTCCTATTACTGATTTAGAAAAAAAGATAGCTGTTCATTGCAATAATAAATCATAACTCAGTGGTATACGATGTTTAAAATTATAACCCCTTCTTGTGTGTTTTTATAGATCGCTTTGTTCATTTTATGCTATTTTTAGGTTTATAAAAACAACAGATTAGAACTTGTGAGTTAATTTATTAAACCATTAAGCTTCAGATTTTAGAACTATTTCAAAATTCAAACTTTCCAAGTTAAAATTGTTGCTAGACTACACCTTAGAGAAGAGTGCTAAACCAAAAGCAAACTTACTACCATCGAGTAGCTCCTGACTCACAGCAACGCCTCCTTGGGTTTCTGAGGTGGTATCTCCACGGAAGTAGATTGCCCAATCTTTCTTCTGAGGAGTGGCTGGTGGGTTTGAACCGAAAACCTTTTGGTTAGCAGTCAAATGCCTTCAGCACTATGTCACCAGAACTCCCAGAGAAGAGTTCTAGATTACATTTTTTTATTTGCTCTTTACATCACTGTATATTTAACTATGTTTGGACATTTTGTAGTTTTATTCATCCTCTATTTAGAGTTCATACAATTTTCACTTTAGTCTTTAGTTGTAACTTAGTATTTCAACCCATTAACAACATCAATAATCTCCTTTCAGATCTGCATAATAATAATAATGACAGGGATACTGGCAATTATAAATATTTTTAGCAAGTAGTAAAACTGCTTTACACACATTGCAGGAATTATCTTATACAATCCTCATAACAATATTATAAATTAAGAACCACTGTTACCCTCATTTTTCAGATAACAAAGCTGAGGCAAAGATGGTGGCATTTAATGACTTACTCAATATTACAAAATATTTAGCAGTCATACTTCACACCCAGACAGGTTGACTTTCAGGTCCAAACGCTTATCGATAGTCACTGTATGGCCTCCTAACTTCTCTCTCCCTCAACAGAGCAGGAAATAGGAAGAGTGATGGCACAAAAAGTTAGTAAGGTCAAAGAAAGATTGTTGATTGGACATGAGAATTCTACTATGGTCATAAAGAGTTTTACATACTTCTCTGCCTCATTTTAGGTCAACATTTCTTAAGTGTGGCCACTGATTCTGTAGATATGATAGAGGAAATAATGTTGATAAATTTGCCATATTGTAATTGTTTAAGATTAACAATGCACACCAACATTTCAAAGGCTCTGAGAATCCCTGAACTAAGAGATAGTCAGTTTTAGAGAGTTGTTTGGATTGTAGAACTATATTTCAGGTAATCCTTACTATATATTTGATAGTGAAATAGTTAGAGAAGTTTGGTTTCAGGGAATAATAACTAAAATAAAGATCATGCTAACTTTAATTCCAAAAATGTGCATTGACCCCCTGGATATGAGTGAAATACTGTGCAAGAGAGTTGGCTGCACCGGTAAGAAGACACATACCTCAAGGAGTTTAAAACTTCCTGAAGAACAAGAAGATACATTTATGAGCATGTACTACTCTTTCTTTGAAAAGATGCCCAAATTAAATGGAATGAAATTTCTGGAAATCAGAGAGCAAATAGATTGAGAAACAGCATTTTGTCCATTTGACTGGAACAAAGTAATTGAAGTGTATGAGATTTGAATTACAATGATGATCAAAAGCATATCATAAAGACCATGGCCACCCCGATAAAAGAATTTGAACTTCCTACTCATATTTGAATGGGAGCTCTGGTAGCATAGTGCCTAAGGCACTTGACTGCTAACCAGAAAGCTGGTGGTTCAAACCCACCAGCCACTCCTCAGGAGGAAGATGGGGCAATGTACTTCCCTAGAGATACTGCCTCGGAAACCCAAGGAGGGATCGCTATAAGTCGAGTCCAACTCGATGGCACATAACAACAACAACAACAACTCATATTTGAATGAGTCCATTCAAATGTTTATAATCATTCATGATTTTGTTGTTTGTTTGTTTGCAAGATGGTCAGCTTGGAGGAATAAATAATTTCTACCTAGTCAAAGAAGGCACTAGAATATTCTCATCTTTGAATATTTTTAAATTATTGTTTTTTTCATTTATTTCTCACACATGCACTCGTGCAAACATGCATATTTTAAGCAAATGCCTTGTTATTTTATGAAAAAGGAAAAAGTTCATTGTCTGTAAATATACAAGGATAAAGAGCTATGTTTCAGAAAGAGGCGTCTAACATATCTCCAAAGAAAATCAACATTACTAAACATCAAAATGGTATTTTAAATAATTCTTTGAATAAAATTAATGTACAGGGCATAAAGGTACTTCATAGCAGAAAATAAAGCAGAGCGTTCTCTCCTCCTCAGAGGACAGGCAGGAAACACAACACTTCTTACAAGTACCAGGTAATTTGTCTCTCAAGTCGCAAGAAGTGTTTCCATCTCCTGTTCAGGTAATTTGTTGAATATTTTCAGATTGCAGATTACTAGCAAGGCTCCAATTGCTTTAAACTTATTTTTGTAACTTGCAAACATTACAAAGGACTGACAGAACAAAGCGTAATACAGGGAGATATATCTACTGCATATATATAAATCATGAGTCAAAGAAAGACACTTGATCTTTAAAATTGCCTCATTGAACAGATGAAAAATATTGATAAATGCTCATTCAGAAAATAATTCAGTTTTTCTGCACATTTTCCAGTTCCTTGATGCTTGATTAAAACAGTGCAACTCCTCTTACATAGTAGTCTGAAGGAACTAAAGGATATTTAAATGCATTCTACAGACCAAGAAACACATCTTTTTTGTTAATATTTTAAATTACATTATCTTTATTGATATGGAATTGTACAAAATTAGACACTTAAGTATATTTGGTAAAATTATGTTGTTGTTGTTGTTAAGTGCCGTCGAGTCGTTTCTGACTCATAGCGACCCCATGCACAGCAGAATGAAACACTGCCCGATCCCGGGCCAGCCCCACAATCCCTGCTATACTTGAGCCCATCATCGCAGCCACTGTATCAATCCATCTCCCTGAAGGCCTCCCCCTCTTTCGTCGACCCTCCACCCTACCAAGCATGACATCCTTCTCCAGGGAATGGTCCCTTCTTACAACATGACCAAAATAGGTGAGACGAAGTCTGACCATTCTTGCTTCCAAGGAGCATTCTGGCTGCACTTCCTCCAGGACAGATCTGTTAGTTCTTTTAGCAGTCCACGGTACTTTCAGCATTCTTCGTCAGCACCACAACTCAAAAGCATCAACTCTTCTTCAGTCTTCCCTATTCATTGCCCAGCTCTCACATGCATACCAGGCGATTGGAAATATCATGGCTTGTGTCAGGCGCACCTTAGTCCTCAAGGAGATATCCTTGCTCCTCAGCACTTGAAACAGTTCCATCGCAGTTGACTTCCCCAATGCTACACGTTGTCTAATGTCCTGACTGCTGCTTCCGTTGGCATCGATTGTAGAACCAAGCAACGTGAATTCCTTGACAACCTCAATCTTCTCTCCATTTATTGTGCTGCTGCTCATTGGTCCAGTTGTGAGGATTTTTGTTTTCTTTATGTTGAGATGTAATCCATACTGCAGACTGTATTCTTCAACCTTCATCAGTAGGTGCCTTAAGTCATCCTCACTTTCAGCAAGCAAAGTTGTATCGTCTGCATATCTCAGGTTGTTAATGATTCTTCCTCCAACCCTGATACCATGTTTTTCTTCATATAGTCCAGCTTCTCGGATTATTTGCTCAGCATATAGATTGAGTAAGTGTGGAGAAAGGATACAACCCTGACACACTCCCTTCTTGATTTTAAACCATGTAGTGTCCCCTTGTTCTGTTCGAACGACAGCCTCCTGGTCAAGGTACAGATTCCTCATGAGTACAATCAAGTGCTCAGGGATTCCCATTCTTCTCAATGTTATCCATAATTTTTCATGATCCACACAATCAAATGCCTTTGCATAGTCAATAAAACACAAGTAAACATCTTTCCGGTATTCTTTGCCTTGAGCCAAGATCCATCTGACAACAGCTATGATATCCCTTGTTCCATGTCCTCTTCTGAATCCGGCTTGAACCTCTGGAAGTTCTCTATCAATATACTGCTGCAAATATTTCTGAATTATCTTCAGTAATATCTTACTTGCATGTGATATTAATGATATTGTTCTATAATTTCTACATTCTGTGGGATCACCTTTCTTTGGAATGGGCACAAATATGGATCTCTTCCAGTCAGTTGGCCAGGTAGCTGTCCTCCAAATCTCTTGTCATAACTGAGTGAGCGCCTCCAATGGGGCATCTGTTTGTTGAAATATCTCAATCAGTATGCCATCAATTCCAGGAGCCTTGTTCTTCGCCAGTTCTTTCATTGCAGCTTTGACTTCTTCCTTCATTACCATTTGTTCTAGATCATATGCCACTTCTTTAAATGGATGAAGATCGATCAGTTCTTTTTGGTACAGTGACTCTGTGTATTCCTGCCATCTTCTCTTATAAATAAAATACATGTGTTAGAGGAGAATAGAGAGAAATCAGAATCTTATTTTGTAGAATGTCAATTCCTTCAGGGCATCATTAGATGAAAGCTTCTTCCTTCATCTCGGTGAGCTTTCATTAGAGTGAGGTTCTCAAAAGATCATATGTGCTTCTGTGGTTGCAGGGACTCAGCAGCACACAGCAGCATGCACTAGATGCTCTGCTCTAAACCGAAACATCTAGACATAAGGCTGACTACTCTGTCTTCCTATCCATCCTTTGTTGTTATAAAAATGTGTGTGTGTGTATGTGTGTGTGTATATATATATATATATATATATATATATATATATATAGTGATGTTAAAAAGGAAATATCTTAACTTGAACTGGAGAAGCCAAAGGGGGGGAAAAAAAAGAGTTCTTAACTTCCTAACTTTTACATAAGCAATTATGAACTGGGGGCAATGTCCCAGCATTGGTTAGATTGCAAAAGTGAAGCACACCACGTGAAGACAAAGCAGTTATTGTCTTTAAGAAAGCAGAGAGGGGAGCACATTACAAATGCACACAGACTAATACAAAGTGCACACATCAAAACATTGGGAAAAGCAAATTGGAAGCACATGAAGAGAAGCACAAAAAATTTTCATAGTTATTGATCCAGTATTTTTATCTCTAGGAATATTTTCTAAAGAAATAACCAAAAATTTGTCAAAAAAATCATGGTGAAATCATATTTGCCTATCTATCTGACTATCTACCTATATCTAATATTTAAAGCCAACAACTGAGACTTATTTGAATAAAACCATCTTAGGTTAGAAGCTCACATTTAGGGTATGAAATGCTAAACATGGCAAATTATTATATTATTGTCAAAATGACATAATTTAAAATATTTAATAACTCAAATAAACCCTAAAAAAGAAGAATTTAGAGGTACATAATGAACTATGGTGTATTTCCAAACACCTAAGTTATGCTCATATTTTACATAAATGTTAGAAACTAATTGATGAAAAATATACTTGGCAGATTATTTATAATTTATATTTCCATTTTGATAAGGTATTGTCTTTATTTCTTAATAATAAGTATTGTGTTTA
>NW_006921608.1:446728-470863 GCF_000298275.1 Orycteropus afer afer
ATTACATTAGTTAATGTAAAGAATATTAGTTAATGTAAATTATTATAAATTAATTTAATAATGAATTGTAAAATTAATGTGACTTATTGTATTAAAAGTATAAAATATGACCCAGATAAAATATAGGGATGCTACCCAGTTAAGTTATAGGGATGCTGCCCAGTTAAGTTGGGTGCTCTGGCAGCATAGTGGCTAAGGCACTTGACTGCTAACCAGAAGGCTAGCGGTTCAAACCCACCAGCCGAAGGAAGGTTGGGCAATCATACTTCCGTAGTAATACTGCCTGGGAAACCCAAGGAGGGGTCGCTATGAGTCGGGTCCGACTCCACGGCACATAGCAACAACAACAACAACAACAACACAGTTAAGTTAGAATCTCATATAAACAACACATTTTCAGTGTGTGCTTGTCTCAAACTTTCATTAACTATGTTTGAAAGACACTGGGCAATGTCTCATTCTGTTGTACGTAGGGTCGCTATGAGTCAGAACCAACCAGATAGCACCTAACAACCAGTTTGAAGGGTTGATTATCAAGAGGGACCAGTCCCTGGAGAAGGGTACCATGCTTAGTAAAGTACAGGGCCAGGGAGAAGGAAGAAAACCCTCAATGAGATGAATTGGCACAGTCCCTGCAAAAACAGGCTCAAGTATGGTGACCACCGTGACAATGCAGGGCCAGGCAGTTCGTTCCATTATTCGCAGGGTCGCGCTGAATGAACTCGCTGGAGGACACCTAACAATACTAACAGGTTTGAAAAGATAGGTACCATAGTTAATACACATTGGCTAATATGAATTTAGTTTCAAAGACTGTGAATCACTTATCCCTACCCAACATGGGGTTAACTGATCTATGAAATCAATTAAAATATTTGGTCTTTGTTAACTGTATCAGATTTAGTAATAATAAAACCACTAATTATAATATATGAATAAACTGACAGCCTAAAACCAATAAGGGTAAATCTTATACTCAATGACAATAATAATGATTGATGATAATGCTTAGTCACAGTCTAGGTGCCAGGCCTGGTTTACTTCTTAGTCTCCCTATAACCAGACAAATTGGATAAGCTATCTGTATTTTTCATTTACTGGGAAAGCAATATAGAAGAGTCCAGACTCTTCTCATGTGAGGAAAAAAAGTATGATGATGGTGCTAATCCTAGCAGAACCCAGGGTTACCTGCTAAAACAGTGTTTTTAGGATTGGCACCGGAGAAGACAGATATAAGTCAGATGAGTAGTGGAGTTGAGAGAACCTAGACAGAGGTTTGTTTAGGGGCTCTGGTAGCATAGTGCCTAAGACACTTGACTGCTCACCAGAAGGCTGGAGGTTCAAACCCACCAGCCACTCCTCGGAAGGAAGGTTGAGTGATCCACTTCCCTAGTGATACTGCCTCAGAAACCCATAGGGGTCACTATGAGTCAGGTCCGACTCCACGGCACATAAGAACAACATCAATACAAATAATAAAAATTCTATTTCATATTATTCTTATTTTTTAAAAGAGGAAAATAAAGGTATGATGTCCTTATAACAGTTTATATTGCATTATCAAGCACATTCCTATGTTAGGAATGTAGAACTCCCATTTTTACCAGTTACTAGTCAAAACTGAACTTTCTTCCTACAGTTTCACACATCTGATGATTGGAAACAACAATGTGAACCCTGCTATTACTGCAGCTTAGTACCTGGAGAGAATTTCTAAGCTACAATACAAGAAGGAAAAATCCAAGGAGAGCCCAATATTCTCCCATATTGGAGGAGATGGAGTCGAGAGACCCAGAAGGCCAAAGCAGCTAGGTTGTATTTAGCTAGATTGTATGGAAGGAAAAAGATTTCTCAAACTTCGTTTTCTTTGTAACAACCTGTGATGTGTCTTGGCAGTGTTTAAGTGTTTAGCCACTTTAATGGAATTCAAGCTCTGAGCTGTTTTTGTTAACTTTGGCATTATTATTCAATCAAACGTTTCCTAGTTCATTGTGATGTTATTCAAAATGAACAGTAACAATACTACCCAATTTTGAAAATTGTATCCTGAACTTTCTATAGCATTTACCTTTATAATCTCACAAGATTTCTCAAGTAGTACAAATTTTATAAATTTAGCATTTTCCCTATCCAGTGATTGTAACAAGACATCAGGTGGCAAAATATTTAGTTAGATGCTTTTGGTGAATCAGGCAATGCATCTTGGTGTTACAGGGAAATGCAGTATGGTCTTAATCTCTGTATCTGTCTCTCTTTTGCATATGCCAATTAAAAAAAATCTAGTTAATATCATGTTGCGGAAATCCTTACCCATCTTCTGAAAAATATCTTTACTGTGGGAGCTCTGGTAGCATAGTGGCTAAGACACTTACCTGCTAACCAGACGGCTGGCGGTTCAAACCCACCAGCCACTCCTCCGAAGGAAGGTTGGACAATCCTACTTCCATAGTGATACTGCCTTGGAAACCCAAGGAGGGGTCGCTATGAGTCGGGTTTGACTCGACGGCACATAACAACAACAACAACAACATGGATGAAAACATACAAAACAAAGTTGAATTTCACTAATTGTAGTTTACAAAGTAAAAGTGTAATAAAATTGTTGTTAGGTGCCATGGGGTTGGTATCATCTTATCGTACATAGTACATAGGTACAGTGGAACAAAACACTGCCCAGTCCCGTGCCATCCTGACAATCATGGTTATGCTTAATCACGTGGTTGCAGGCATTGCATCAACCTTTCTCATTGAGGGCTTATAAAATATAATAAAAAAGGAATAACAAAGGACTAAATCAGTAATAGGTCATTAATAATTTTTCAAATCTGTCCCTTGAAGATATTAAAATGTTTTATTTTGTGATGACATTTGAAAAGCCCATAATTTTCATCTTAGTTTAGTTTATATCCTTACCATGAAAACCATTAAAATACATCCAACCACTTATACCTAAATTGCTCACTTCCCTATAAACCACTAGCTTTGTGCGTCCTACTGGATGCTTTAAAGAGAATTGCAAGGACGATAGAAATATGAGATAACATAATTATACCCTCCTCACAGACATGGAAATGAGGTACAAAGGGATTAGTTGTACATAGCTCTTCAGTAGCAGAATTAGCATGCCAGCCTAGGCAGGTGAACACTAAATCCATATTGAACTTAGTGCTGTACTTGACTACCTACATTGATCCTGAATTTCAACTTCAAATGGCCTCCTCTAACGATTGTTTCATTTTCCTCTTTGTAAGTACATTTTTTTTTAGATACTAACACTTAACATTAAATGGAGAGCACACTACAAAGATAGAAGGGTAGATTCTTATGTATTTGAGTATTGTGAGACATCAATATGGAAGGAATAGAACAATCTACAATATGATTTAAGCATAATTATGGTAAAAACAAGAAATGGTTTAAGAAAACCACATATGTTATGCAATGGAAGAAGTTTTCGTTCTCTTTTAATTATTATCAAGTTAAAAAGAAACAAACACATAAACACTCATCAATAGCAAAAAAATGGTCCAAGGCTGTATAGTCCTCACTGACTTACTGAGCAAGTACACAGTGCAGATGCTGGTAGCCAGGAGAGAAGGTTGTCATCTTCTAATTGTTTCCTCAATTTCTCATTGTATTATTTTATCTGCAGCTTTAATCCTTCAGGTTCTCTTATATCGTAAACATACTCCATTGTTCAATAATCCACTATACATCTAAATTTTTAATTCTCAATTTTGGTTTTTAGTTTACAGCAGATTAAAATGAAAACAATATTTGCCTCATTTTCTTTGCGCTATCATATGCAAGTAAATATCACACACAAGTAAAATTTTGCTGAACATAATTAAAAAATGTTTGTAGCAGTACATTCACAGGGGCCTGCTAGAGATTCAAGCCCAAATCAGAAGAGGATGTGGAGTAAGGGATACCATTGCTGATGTGAGATGGATCTTGGCAGACAATATCAGAAAGATGTTTACCTGTGTTTTAAGGACTATGCAAAGGAATTCAACTGCATAGATCATAGCAAATCATGGATAACATTGTTAAGAATGGGATTTCCGAACAGTTAAGGGTGCTCATGAGGAACGTATAGAACAAATGGCAGTGTTTTGGACAGAGAAATCAGTACTACCTAGTTTAAAATCAGGAAAGGAAAGCATCTGGTTTGTGCCCTTTAATGACACTTATTCAATCTGTGTGCTGAGCACATAATCCAAGAAGCAAGGTTATATGAAGGTGAACATGGTATCACGATTGGAGGAAGACTCATTACAACCACCGGTAAACACAAAGATAATACAGCTTTCCTTGCTGAAAGCGAAAAGGACTTGAAGTACTTACTGATGAACATCAAAGACTATAGCCTTCAGTATGGATTACACAACAACAAAGAGAAAACAAAAATCCTCACAACTAGACCAATAAGCAACATCATGATAAATGGAGGATCTACTGAAGTTGTTAATAATTTTTCTTTTAGTTGGATCCACAATCAATGTCCACGGAAGCAGCAGGGAAGAAATCAAACGACATATTACATCAGGCAAATCTGAGGTAAAAGACTTCTTACAAGTGGTAAAAAGCAAAGATGCCACTCTAAAGACTGTTGTTGTTATGTGCCGTTGAGTCGGCCCTGAGTCATAGCAACACCTCCTTGGGTTTCCGAGGCAGTATCACTACAGAAGTAGGATTGCCCAACCTTCCTTCCGAGGAGTGGCTGGCGGGTTTGAACCACCAGCCTTCTGGATAGCAGTCAAGTGCCTTAGGCACTATGCTACCAGAGCTCCTACTCTAAAGACTAAGATGCACTGATTCAAGCCATGGTATCTTCAGTTGCCTCAATGCATATGAAAGCAGGACAATAAATAAGACTAAAGAAGAACTGATGAATTATTTAGGGTGTAGGTGAATAATTTTGAATGAACCATGGACTATCAAAAGAATTAAGAAATCTGTCTTAGAAGAAGACAGAATGCTTCTTAGGAGTGAGGATGGCGAGACTTGTCTCACAGACGTTGGACATGTTACCATGAGGGACCACTCCCTGGAGAAGGACGTCGTACTTGGGAAGTAGAGGGTCAGCAACAAAGAAGAAGTCCCTCAGTGTGATAGTTTGGCACAGTGTCTGCAACAGTCTGCTCGTATAGCAATAATTGTGAGAACGATGCAAGATCAGGCAGTGTTTCCTTCCTGTGTGTATAGAGCCACCATGAGTTGAAACCCACTCAAGGGCATCTAATAAATATAATAATGTAATCTCTTTTTCAGGGGGAAAAATTTTCTTTTTAAAATTTTGGAATAATTAACAGTTCAGTAAAATGTTTTATACTGGTTACCGCAATTTGAAAGCTGAGTCAAGTAAAACCCAAACCAAACCTGCTACCATCATGAGTCAATTCCAATGCACAGTGACACTATAACACAGAGTAGAACTGCGCCGTAGGGACTCCAAGGCTGGGATTCCAGGAAAGCGGACTGCCTCATCTTTCTCCAGTGGAACAGCTGGTAGGTCCAAATTGCTTACATCCTGGTTTCAGCAGAATGCTTTAACCACTGCACTAGGAGAGCTCCTGAGTCAAGAAAAGAAACACTTAATTTAAACATTCACTATACAGACTTTTCTGTATACCCAGGATCATTCATTTCCTAAGTTTGCATAGAAAAGAAAGCTATCACATCATTGTTTAAATATTTTTTTCCTAAAGAAAATGCAGTTTGCAGGAGTGAGGGAGGTATTCTAAAATTGTCAATATTTTTAACTGCTTCTGAAAAAAATAAAAGAAGAAATTCACTTCTATATTTCTGAATGTTAATAAAATGATCAATTGAGTGAACTGGTAATTTGATATTGATTTTATCATTACTGTTAATTTGATATTGATTTTATTGTTAACGTAAAAATTGTACTGATAATTACAATAACAATAGAAATAAATCTTTCTGTATCCAGACTTTGCTCTCCTTCAAATCAAGTATTCTTCTTTCAAGTTTCTTTCTGCCGGGATCAGAAAATACACAGGTACCTGAATCCATTTTGTAATTGTCTGCATATGATCCAAGACTAGCTCCTTGTGTGGATTTAAATAGCTTCACTGCAGAGATGATCAATAATTGGGAATCTGTGGGGTTCATGCAAAATTTACCTCAGATGGCTCACAATTAGTCTTCTTTGGTAAATTGGTTCATTGTTCTTCTTACAAGCAACTTGCATAAGCAGAAAGTCATTGATTAGTCGCTATGTGGTAATTCAGGTAACTTCTAGCTGAGGTATAGGTTTGATGACTACATTTTCTCATTTGAAGAAAAAGAGAATAGGATAAAGAGTTTTAAGATACTTATCGTACTCCAGTAGAATTATTTCTATCTGAAGTATTAGTGACGGTTCAATAAAATAAATAAAAATCATGTATTTTGCCTAAAAACAAATAAAGTCCATTGCAAAAGTCTCTTCTCCATTGGGATACAGTATTTGTTATAGTAGTTTCATGGATCTGGGACTTATTCTAACTGGAAATAGAGCTGAAAAAAATATAAATGACTCAAATCATTTATGCATCATTGTCACAGGCAATTAGCTGTCATAAAAATTGTGCTGCCTCTGTGCTCTTAACAAAACCATAAAACTTCAACAAGTAGAAGGCACTGATACAAGGATTGTAATTTTTGTGGAAACCTTTAATTCATATGCATATGTGCTATTCATATGAATGAAGGAAGCAATTAATAGAATTAGAAAATATGGAACTAAAAATTAGCCTTGTTTTATAGTCTTTTCACATTTAAATCATAATGCTTTTTAAAAGTATATCATTTATAGGACCTCCAAATAAAACTGCTGTACCATAAAAATGAGGAGAAAATAAAATGTAGCAGACCACATGTTGTTGTTGTTGTTATGTGCCGTCGAGTCAAACCCGACTCATAGCGACCCCTCCTTGGGTTTCCGAGGCAGTATCACTACGGAAGTAGGATTGCCCAACCTTCCTTCCGAGGAGTGGCTGGTGGGTTTGAACCGCCAGCCCTCTGGTTAGCAGGCAAATGTCTTAGCCACTATGCTACCAGAGCTCCTAGCAGACCACATAGGAAAGTATAATTAGAGCTCATATTCCAGTAAGCAAACCTCATGGAAAAGCTTACTGTGAAGCTTACTGCCATCGAATCAATTCCAACTCATGGCAACCCCCATTGGATTTCAAAGTTAATTGTGTCATCTTCCCCCATAGAACAGTGGTGGGTTTGAACTGCTGACCTTCTGGATAGCAGATGAATGTATTACCCACTATGCAACCAGAGCTCCTTTAAATGATGCTACTTATGATTTTTTTTTTCAATTCAAAATTTCCTGTGTTTTTACAAGTAGATATAGGTGACATAAGTAGTTACAGGGATGCTGTTAGGTGCCAGTTGCCTCCAACCTATGGTGATCCTGTGCACAGCAGAACAAACACTGCCCAGTGATGCACCATTCTCACAACGCTTGCTATATCTGAGCCCATCATTGCAGCCATTATGCCAGTCCATCTCACTGAAGTCTCCCACCTCCTGGCTGTCCCTCCACTTTACCAAGCATGAAATCCTTCTCCAGGGAACGGTCTCTTCTGACAACATGACCAAAGCAGATGAGATGAAGACTGGACATTCCCACTTCCAAGAAACATTCCAGCTGCACTTCTTGCAGGACAGATTTGGTAGTTCTTTTTGCAGTCCATCATACTTTCAGTATTCTTCGCCAACACCACAACTCAAAACCATCAACTCTTCTGTCTTCATTATTCATTGCCCAACTTTCTTGTGCATATGAAAATACCATGGCTTGGGTTAAGCACACCTTAGTCTTCAAAGTGAGCAGTTCTGATAGCACAGTGTCTAAGGCATCTGACTGCTCACCAGAAGGTTGGAGGTTCAAACCCACCAGCCACTCTGTGGAAGCAAGACTGGGCATAATTAAGTGTTCTGGAGAACCCATTCTTTTCCATGTTATCCATCATTTGATACAATCTGCACAGTGGAATACTTTTGCATAGCCAATAAATATCTTTCTGGTAGCCTTTGCTTTCAGCCAAGATCCATTGACATCAGCAATGAAATCCCTCCTTCCATGTCCTCTTCTGAATCCAGCTGGCATTTCTGGAAGGAAGGACATCATTGCTGATGTCAATGGATCTTGACTGAAAGCAAAGGCTACCAGAAAGATATTTATTGGCTATGCAAAAGTATTCCACTCAAGCAGTACAGGGATAAAAGGTGGTAAAAATAATTGTTGCTTATAGTGGAATATTCAAAATGAATGGGCAGAGAAGAGAGTTCTTGGAAACTTCCTGAGGAGCTGCTTATTAAAGAAATATGCATTTCAGTTCTTGGAACCTGAACAGACATGCCTTCATTAAGGAAGCCTGGAATGATAATCATGAATTTCAAGAACATCCAGCAAAATCTGAAGCTCTGCTTTGTCTTGTTATATAAATATGATGGAGATAATTGGGCTGGGTAATATTTTCCTATATGTCCCCACTACACATTATATATCTAGTTCATGATCCCTATCCCAGTTGAAAAATTTAGCATGGTGCTTTTGTCTTTTAGATAAAGGATATGTTCCACCCCTTGTCAAGAGTTTGAATTTACAGTCCAACATATATTCATTCATTTGTATAATTATTTGTTATTGATTGTTCTCTCTATCAAGTTCTTTTAGACCCTAGAATAAGGTGGTAAACAATAATTTCTACACCTAAGAAAATTAAAATGAGAAATGAAAGTGTTTTGTCTATTGTAATATGAGCATGACTTTTAAATTACAATGACAATGACCTCTAATGCTGCATATTATTGAAGCAGGTATCATACACCCTTAGCATCTGTTGTTGTTGTTGTTATGTGCCTTTGAATCGGACCCGACTCATAGCGACCCCTCCTTGGGTTTCCAAGGCAGTATCACTACAGAAGTAGATTGTTCAATCTTCCTTCTGAGGAGTAGCTGGTGGGTTTGAACCGCCAGGCTTCTGGTTAGCAGTCAAGTGCCTTAGGCACCATGCTACCTTAGAAGCTAGAAACTCTTTATTCTAATATATTTGCACTGCTATAGTTGTCATATACTTTCAAATCACTATCCTTGAAACCCTGGAACTGGCTAGAAGATGGTGTCAAAGTAAGAGATAAGCAAATATTCAGCACTTACTATAGGAGTAGAGGAAATTGGGATCCTACCTTTGACTATGATTTAAAGGAAAATAGGTCTAAGAAGATGTAGTTTTAATGACTCCAAAACATACTGTCTCTTTGTCATTGTTAGGTACCCTTGACTCAATTCTGACTCATAGTAACCCTATGTACAGCAGAGGAAACACTGCCCAGACCTGTGCATTCTCATAACCATTGCTCTATTTGAGCTCATTTTTGTCACAGCTACTGTGTCAATTCATCTCACTGAGGGTATTCCTTTTTTTATCTGACTGTCTACTTTACCAAGCTGATGTCCTTCTCCAGGCACTGGTCACTCCTGATAACATGTCCAAAGTATGTGAGATGAAGTCTTGTCATTTGCACTTCTAAGTAATAAACCAAAACAAAGACCAGACTCACTAATGGGGAGTCAGACCCCTCCTTGGGTTTCCAAGATGGTATCACTACGGAAGTAGATTGCTCAACCTTTCTTCCGAGGAGTGGCTGGTGATTTGAACTGCCAGCCTTCTTGTTAGCAGTCAAATGCCTTAGGCACTATGCCTATAATTAATTAAGAGGCTAGAAAACATTGTTCTAATCATTATGCAGAATGGTGGGAAACTAGAAAAAATGGATTTGAAGTCACAAAGTATAGTGCAGTTGTAACTAGCATGTGAGACTGAAATCTAAACAAGTGAACAGATAATAAAGCCAGAATATGAATCAAACTTATCATTATATTCTTGCATTATATTTGTGTGATGACAAAGGCCAAATAGACAATACAATTCTTACCCTGAACCAAGCTTGACCACGGATTAACACAGGTAAATAGCAGGAACTATATTTTATGTAAATGCAGTAGCTCAAAGGCCCTGCATGTGTCAGATACAGCATCAGTTTATAAATTGCAGATTTTTTTTTTTTAACCATAAAAATCTAGACAGTCTAAGAAACTTTTCTGACTAGAAATCCTGAAAAAATTTATTTCTACTTTAGTACTTAGGTCAGTACTTGCAATACACTTGCAGTTCTCTCAGTCTTTCAATTCTATAGGTAGATATTTACAGAGGGTCTGCTCAGGGGCAAGCTTGCTTCTTGTAATACTTCCTTCCCAATATTGAAAATATAAACTTGATGGCTGCAAAAAAAAAGCATGGAGTAGGCAACTACTGACCTCCTCTAACTTCACAAGAAGAAGACAGAATCACCATCAGCAGACCAATGTTTATTCCTATGAGACCAGACATGCCACCACCCTCCAGCCTTTTACCAATTCTGACACCAACCTTCCATCCCACGGCACTCACTACTTCTCTGCTGGGTTCGATAATTTGTTGCAGTGGCCACACAGAATTCAGACAATACTCACAATTATGGGCTTTATTAGGGAAGTAACAGGTTACAGCTCAGGTACAGGAACACTCTCAGTACACAATTCTGCAATCAGAACAATCTTCCCTCTACTGTGCCCTTAGGCACGCACCTCTCTGGCCCTTGGCCTCTTGGCCTGGCCTCTGCCCTGCTCAGGCAAATGTTACAAAGCACTTTTAGCTCTGCTGATAGGTACACCTAGGTGCACCCCACTCCATCAGCAAAGCTCCTGCCCAAGGGCAGTCAGCTTTCTCACTCTGTGGGCCCAGACAACCTGCTGCTCTGTCTCATACAGCTTGGTTTCTCAGGAGGTCATCTCTGCCAGGCCGTCTCTGCTGAGTCATCTCTACTGGGTCATCTCTACCAAAGAGGTTCAGCTCAAGGATTTTGGGCCCCGGGATGTGCTCCACTTCACCTCCAGCTCTTCTCTTGATGGCAGTGAGATCCCCTGTCTGCCTCTAGGAGGGCCCATTTTAAGGCTGGCAGAGTGACCAAACTAACCAATCCCAACATCAGAGTTCTACACATCTTATTTGCATGGCTACACCCAGTAATCCAGCAGGAGTTACAAAGATTATGCCTAGAGAAGCCATACCAAAAAATTCACTGCAATGGCTTTAATAACTCATAGTACAATGTTATGAGCCCAACACAAAATTATTGTAATACCAGGTTAATAGAATAATTACACTAACATTCTACACATATCAGTAATTGGTAACAGGGCACTGTCATATTACTGGCAGAATGATATTCTCGTTATACTTTCTTTTGCTTCAAATATTTTCAAAATTAAGAAAATTTATTATAATTTTCAGGAGTAGCATACAGATTGTACTACAATTTTTTGTAAAATAAATACAAAGAGCACTGCTCAGCCAGTGAGTTGAACCCCCCAGTGCCTCTGTGAAGAAAAGACTTGGTGATCTGCCTCCTTAAATATTACAGCCAGGAAACCCTAAAAGGCAGGTCTATTCTGTCATTTAGGGTCACTGTAACAATTGCTGCAACAATATACAAGAACAACAACAACATAATTTGCAATATAGCCATATGTTAATGTTTTCATCATTAATTTTCTATTGATGAAGGTCATTAAATAATTTCAATGAGTTGCATACCAGTCACAAGATTAATGAAAGATATGTCCACCATCTCCACATTTTACAAGGGGCTTATAATTGTATTTTTGCCACAATACCTAACTGCCAGAGTTTTTTAAAACACCAACTATTATATGAATCATTCTCATATTAAATGCATCTAAAATCTATTTATCTCAATACAGGGCAACACATTTTGCATTACTCCACTATTGACTTTCAAATTTTCCTGTGATGGAAGACACTATTGAGTTGGATTTTTGCCATAGTTATATATCAGTTTTTAATGCCATATCTTGATATTTTTCCAGAAATTCTTGAGTAATTTCACAGTGAATGATTTAAAACCTTTTCATTCTGTATCACCTGGGAGCCACAACATGTGCAAATTTTGACCTTTCAAGTTACTCTCCAATGACACATTTTAAAACTGAAGACAAAGAAATAAGGAAAAATCTCTTATTGTAACATTAAATTATCCTCAGTGTCATGTAGTTTTGTTCTTTCTAATAAAGTTTAATTTATGATTGTTTACTTTTCCCAAAAGAGTGTGGATGGGGTTTAGGAGATACTGAATTTTATTAGAGGCAGAGCACAGGAAGCAGGCATTTGAAGGGGAGACCAGATAAGTCAATAACAATGGCCTTAGATGCAGGCTTATGGTTCTCCTCCTCCCATTCTCCCATGAATCCACTCAACTTGGGCTTTCTTCTCCACCACCACTTCATGATTCTTCTTTTCAAACTTTTCAGTCCCTTCCATATTTATTAACTTTTTTTTTTTTTTTACTGAGCTTGTCAATATCATTCCAAAATTCAACAGCTCCTTCCTGAAATACTTCCCTTTTCTATCAACACACCAATCCAATGCAGTTTTCCCTTTAGCTCATTCACTACTTCTTTTCAATCTTCTTTTCTTGATTCTTTCTCATTTTCATACTCTTCATAATGTTGGAATTTCCAGGGCTTATTCCCTCTTTTCAATCACTCCTTATCCTCTTGGTTTTCTCATCAAGCTCTATGATTATCAATATATTTTTATCCCTATCCTATAACCTGAGTCAAAAATTCCTTGCTGTCTAGTCGTTTCCAACTCTTAGTGACCCTACAGGACAGAGTACAATTGTCCTATAGAGTTTCCAAAGCTCTAAAGCTGTAACCTTCACCAAAGCAGACTGCCACATTTTCCTCCCATGGAGCTACTGTGTAGGTTCAAACCGGAGATCTTTAGATTAGCAGCCAAGCCTTAATATTTGCATTACCAGGGCTCCTCTACTCTCTATATAACTTCACAGAACTAGGACTACTATATCCAACTGCCTACTTAACATTTATAATAGAGACTTTCATAAAACCCTCAAATTTCTCAAGCCTGCAACTGAGCTCTTGAGGCCCAGCCCCCATAACCCCAAAACGTCTTCTCCACCACTTGTCTGGCAGTTTGTCCAAATGTGTTGGCTTGAGTGTTTCTGTGGATCTGGAAGCTATGTCTCTGGTGTTCTAAATATCAGCAGGGTAATGCGTGGGGACATTGTGCAGTGATGCTTCCAGAGTAAAACAGACTAGAGAAAAGGACGTGGAGATCTACCTCTGAAATAAACAAAGGCTAGTGAACACCTATGGATAGCAGCATAATCATTCTTAGAAGTGCAGCCAGAATGCTCCTTGCAAGGATGGTAAGACTTCCCCTCACATATTTTGGACATGTTATTTGGAAGGATAAGTCCCCAGAATAGGGCATCATGCTTGGTAAAGCAGAGAGTCAGGGAAAAAGAGAGAGATTCTCAATGAGATGGATTGACACAATGGATGAAACAATAGGTCAAACATAGCAGTGGTTATGAGAATGGCATAGGACCAGGCAGTGTTTCATTCTGTTGGACATAGGGTCATTATGAGTTGGAACTGACTTGACTGCACCTAACAGCAAAATATGGATTCCCAAAACTAAGACTGCTATATGACTGCTCATTCAGCATTCATAATTGAATTCTTGATGCCCAGCTTTTACCACCCCAAATCTACTACCCCCACTCTCTGCCTTATTTTGATTGTGTGCTCAGCCCAAAGGTTCAGAACCCTTTCGCTCTGCACTCAATCACTCAATAAACATTGCCAGTTCTATTTTCAAATATGTAAAGAACTTGAATATTTTTCATTACTTTCATTGTTACCATCATGACCCAAGCTATCATTTTGTACTAAGATAATTGTAATTACCTACACACTGGAATTATCACTTCCACTCTTCAATCACACCATTCTTTCTTAAAACATCAACAGCAATATTATTAAAATAACACCCTACACAATCTATATAACAAGTCACTGTAACATCAGAGATGTGAGGTAGACATTTAGGTTGTTTTATGCAGAGTGCTTGAAAATACTTCAGAAGTAGCAGAAAGGTTGCAATATTGAGATATATTTTAGATAAATTCAAAAGACTAAAGGGACTCAGAACTTGGCTTCAGGGTCTACTAAAGAGGTAGTAAAACTGCCAGGTATGGGGAATAAATCTCAGCCATTTAACATCCCATTCCTGGATTCAATTAATTGCTTGTTCAATCTATAAATGTAATTGATATTAGTAATGTGTACATCAGGGGACCTCTGGTAGTGTAGTGCCTAAGGCACTTGCCTGCTAACCAGAAGGCTGGAGGTTCAAACCCATCAGCCACTCCTCAGAAGGAAGGATGGGCAATCTATTTCCGTAGTGATACTGCCTCGGAAACCCAAGGAGGGGCCGTTATGAGTAGGGTCCGACTCGACGGCACATAAAAACAACAACAACAACAATGTGTACTGTACATCTGAGAAATGTATAGATAATAAATAGTGTGCAGTTCACATTTAAAAAGAGAGGGAGTACAGCCTCTGGTGCTTCTTAGGTATAACTTCATGGTGTTTGTTTCTTTCTTTGTTTAAAGTATTAAGAGACTTTCTCAATCATTTGGCCTAATACTCTTTCTCAGTGCTTCTATTCTACCTTCTAGTTTGTTGGGTAGTGCCTAGGGTCTTATACATTTTCAAGTGGCCATCCACACTACAAGTTTCTTTTCACTTGGAGTTGCAAAGGAAGAAGGAGAGTTAAGAATCAGAGGAGAAAATGTGACCACCATGAACATCTGCCTTCTGTGACATACAACCAGAAGAAGGGGATGGTGCCTAGTTACACAATGAATAAGGACGTCCCCAGAAGTATCAATACATCTGAATTGTGGTATTGATGGAGAATACTGAATGTACCGTGGACTTCTAGAATAGGGGCAAATCTGTCTTGAGGCAAGTATAGCCAGAATGCTCCTTAGAAGCAAGAATGGCTAGACTTGGTCTTCATACATTGGTCATGTTGTCAAAAGGGACCAGTCCCTGGAGAAGGATATCAGACTAGGTAAAACAGAGAATCAGGGAAAAAGGGGAAGCCCCTCAACAGGTTGACTGACAGTGGCTACACTGATGGGCTCAAGCAGGGCAAAAATTATGAAGATCGAGCAGGCCAGGCTGGTGTTTCATTCTGCTGTGCATAGTGTTGGAATAAGTCGGAACTGATTCAGCGGCACCTGACAACAACAAAAACATAAAACACCAGTAGCACCGAAGACAACTGTGCTTGTTTGTAAGGCAGACAAAACCAAAACCACGTAATTAGAAGCATCATTGTAATTGAGTAATAATGACTGCTCAGACATGATCATATTAGATGGTTCAAAATAGTTCAATATAGTTTTAGCCTTGTAGGTATATCAATACATGGAAGCTGGGCTGATAAAAAATATTGTTATAATTAACTATAGAGATATTTCTATTAAAAATGATAATTTTCTGCTGCAACACTGCACAAAATACTTTTAACTAGTGTTTTGGGTGTCACCCCCTCTGACAGTGTTACCCAGAGCAGTCCTGAGCTCTCACACCTCCTAACGATGCCACTCGCTTGTTGTTGGAAGCTTTTAATTTAACACCACATAAATGTTTACATAAATATAAAACAAAGTTAAAATTTTTACAAGTAAAGTAAAAGTTCAAAGAAATGAAACCAATAGACCTATCTTTGAGTTGTGGACTATTCATACAGGGAGGAATTATTTCGAGTAAATTTAAGAGCCAGCTTCTGCAACCCTGGTAGTATATGCCTGGAGGACAAAAATAACTTAAAAGTGTAAAGTGTTTTATTATTCATGTTGTTGAGGGTAATGTCTATGTTATTCTTCTGAAATCACTGTGTGTCTATTGTGGGATAAGCAAATGACTAATTATGTTTATGTCACTGGAAACCAAGATTTTCTTTGTGGAGAAAAGGAGATATAAATGGAATAGTTTAAGTAAAAATCTTATAGTCCAGAATTTTAATAAGAAGTGCTAGTATGAGCTATAGGAGCTCTGGTAGCATAGTGGCTAAGGCACTTGACTGCTAACCAGAAGGCAGGCGGTTCAAACCCACCAGCCACTCCTCGGAAGGAAGGTTGGGCAATCCTACTTCCGTAGTGATACTGCCTCGGAAACCCAAGGAGGGGTCGCTATGAGTCGGGGCCGACTCGATGGCAAACAACAACAACAACAACAGTATGAGCTATGTTGAATCTAATCTTAAATACACATTCTCTCTCTCTCTGTCTCTCTCTCTCTCTTCACACAAACACACATACATACACTCACTTCCTCACTTTGTTCTGACAATAAAAGGACTTAGAAAGTGAAACCAAAACAGAAGCAAAGCACATTTTGTTGCCCATGTTGTTGTTGTTAGTTGCTGTAATTTTTGTTGGGTGATGTCAAATCTGTTCCAACTCCTTTCAAAGCAGATCACCAGGCCTGACTTCTCAGGTATCTCTGGATGACTTTGAACCACAAACCTTTCCATTAATAACCAAAGACTTAATCATTCACGGCACCCAGACACTTTATTCACCCTATTGTGGTCTCTAATAACATTTCCGAAAAAAAAAAAAAAAAAGATAGAGCTCCATAGTGTAACTGTTGATTCCATTTCCGAGGTCTCATTTATGTAAAATGACCCTAGAATATAATATTATACTGTAAAGTAAAATGTATTAGAGAATATTAATGTTAACCAGAAGAACTCTTTAAGTCAAATTAAGAAGTCTCCCTACTGGCCAAGTTGAGGAAAATTGAACACAACTAAGAAAAATAACAATAGTGCATGAGAACACATCAAAAATACATTTACATCCACAAGTTCTTAATAATACTTAAATAAACAAACAAACAAAAAATGACAACGATAAAAAATTCAATGGTTGCATTTGGAAAATTTACAAATTCATTATTTTGAAAACTGACAACTGAAGCAAATCAAGTTTTTTTTTTTACCTGTCTTTCCTACATGAACTATATCTTAGTGAAAGTAACCATATACTAAATAAGGGTGAATGCATTCTTATACAATAGTATAGTTAATAAATGAAGCAGGAATTACACTGTTATAGAATCACTATTTTGTAAACTCTAATGAGAAAATATATCTAGGCAATGATCATTCATGACTACTAATGCCACAAATATGGTGTTATATGCTCCTGATGGAAATACAGAATGCCTACACAAATCAAGGACAAAGTTATCTTGCTAAAAAGAAAGAAAAAAATGAAAAAAAAAAAAGTTTAAGACTAACCAAGTCTTTTGATAAAGGTCCCAACTCACAGAAATCAGAGAGAAATGTTAAATGACACCAGAGAAATATAATGAAAAGCATTCTGACTGTGAAGTTACACTTTTTTCAACAAATGAATTGCCAAGGAAAAAGAAAGAAAGAGAAGAGGAATATCAATAATTCACAATGTTTTAAGAACTATATCTACCAACTGAAGTATTTGAATTTTGTTTGAAAACCAATTTGAAAATTAAAGAGTAAACAAGCATATGCAAGTATAAAACAAAATGCAAACTCTTAAAAAGGTCAGACTAATATAATAGTTGACACTCAAGGAACCCCAGAGACTATCATGCTGAGATGTCCTTTAAACACTGAACTGAAACTACTCTGGGTGGTCACCATTCAGCTAAATAACAGATTGGCTCATGAAGTAAACAATATGACCATAAGTACTGTGCTCCTTTAAAAAAAAAAAAATCATCCACATGAAACCAGATAGTCACAGCTACCCTAAAGCAAAGATGAGAATGTAAGAGAGAGGCAGGGAAATTACATTAATGGAAATGGAACAACCAGAACAGAGATAATGAGAATGTTGACACATCTTTAAAAGAGAGGAATGCTATTCTATGCCTGTCTTTGCTTATATATTGTGAAAAAAATGTAGCTAATATCACCGAACAATCTATATAGAAATTTTTTAAATGGAATCTAATTTTCTGCGTAAACTTTCAATAACACATGATAAAATCTTTTTCAAAACAGATAGGTGATTTTAAAAAAATAGTAACAATAGACTTATAACTATCTCCTTTTTACTTTCTGGGAAATTATTACCTTCAGCCAGTAGTCTTTGTTTTTGTTATATTATGAGGATTGCCATCAGTGTCACAAAACAAAATGTATATGAACTGTTGAATACAAAATTAATCTCTTTATAAAAATTATCTGAAATTACAATAAAAAATTAAAAAGTATAACTGATCTACCTGCATACTTCTGAAACATTTAAATTTATGGAAAATAGCTGGCTGGAATGGAGAAAAACAAGAAGATGATTACCTGTGTTTTAATGATTATGCAAAGGCATTTGATATTGTGGATCATAACAAATTATGGATAACATTGCAAAGAATGGAAATTCCATGACACTTAATTATGCTTGTGAAGAACCTGTATACAGACCAAAAGGCTATTCAAATATCCATAGGGATACTGTATGGTTTAAAATCAAGAAAATTGTGTGTTAGGACTGTATCCCTTAGCCATAATTATTCAATATATATGCTGAGAAAATAACCCCATATTGAAGGCTGTAGACTCTGATCTGCATCAATAAATTCTTAATGTTTTCTACACTTTCCAAGGGGGGGAGGGTCTTTATGAGTCAGATCTGACTGCATGGCAGCAGTTGTGTTTGTTTTTTGTTTATATAGTCAATAAAGCACAGGTAAACATCTTTCTGGTATCCTCTGCTTTCAACCAAGATCCATCTAATATCAACAAAAATATCCCTTGCTCCATGTCCTCTTCTGAATCCAACTTGAATTTCTGGCAGTTTTCTGTTGATGTACTACTGTAACTATTTTCCAATTAGAAGTAGTACACCTAAGTTAAACATGGATGAATGAACTCTGAAGTAAACTACACTTTTTCAAGTGTTTCTACACCTTCCAATCATGAGGCTAGCAAAGGACCAGGCAATGTTTGCTTCCTAGTGCATGGGGTCACCATGAATCACAGCCAACAACAACAATAACCACACATACTGAGAGTAACGATATAGCATAATTGAAAATGTAGTATTATCGCCAAGAACGTAGAAAACAGCCTGGGTTAAAAAAAAAAAATCAAATAGGCTTGGGTTATATTTTATATTTTGGGGAGGCATGGGTGGTGTGAAAGATTTCATAGTGTAGCACTGAGGTAAGCTGTAACCAGAAAAATAATAGGACTTCCATCCATATGGCAAAGGAATAATAGCAAGAGTAAGAATAGTAATGAATACAAACATTTGGAACAAGATGAATCTACAGAAGAATCTTGTACCTGTGACAATAAAAAAAGTGAGAAATCAATATGATATTCTTAATTAAGCATAGGCAAGTGGTGGAGTTTATTGGGATTTTTTGGAATCATCATAGGGCAATTGGTGAAGGTTGTGTGGTGGGGAGAGGTTTAGATAATTCTCTTTGTTACCTAAGGAACCAACCTTTAAAAATATTAGTTTAGGGCATATTGAATAAGCTATTTTATTTTTTCCCTTGGTTTTTCTAGCTAACTCTTTGGTGCAAAACAGAATATACTTAATAATGGTTAACTAAATTTTATGTCTTCAAAGTATATCTTTTCTTTTACAATTATAAATTAAACACTTTCCTAGATCAAACACTTTGGAGTTATCTTTGACTTCTCTCTCTTTCTGACAAACAACATCCAATATTCAGTAAATCCTATCAGCTTTAAAACACATCTAAAATATAGCAATTTTTTTTTTCCCTTACTGCCATTGATCCTAAAGAACTTCAAATCTTCATCATCTGTCACCTGAATAATTTTGGTATCCTCCAAATTGATCACTCTACTCCTAATTTTTCTCCTACAGTTTGTATTCAGTTTATGAGTCAGAGTATTTCAGTTACAATGTGTGATCATGTTACTAATCAGTTCACAAACTTACAAATAGCTTCTCATTTTACTTTAGAAAACGAAGTCTTGGAGTTCTGGTAAATTGGTGAAATAGGCAAAAAGACTGCACAGACCCTTTTCAACAAAGAAAAGGGGAACCAATTAACACAGATAATCCTGGACCCCTGAGCTTTGAAGGGAAGGATATAGAAGTGGAATAACTCCAACTAGCAGAAAAAATTGCATGAAAACACCAAGAAAGGGACATATGGAGCTGCAGTCTGGCAGTGATCCTGATAGCACAACAGCTTGGATATCGCCGAGTGGTGTTATGACCTAAGAATTAACCTAAATATCAGCCCTGCTAGCCAGGGACTGCACAGAGGACTGCTCTGGTGGCTGGTGAAGAAAAGGGGAAGCAAAAAAGAGGAAGGTGGGCTGAGTTGGGGACTTTTGCCTGTCAGGAGGGCACAGCCATTTTGAATGTTTACAAGCAGTTTGATCATTTCAGATATTTACAGCAACAGTGTTCTCCCAGATACCAGGGACTTAAGAACAAGCTCGACTTGCCGGGAACCACAAGGGCATTCCAGACGCTGATGACTGGAATGGTGCGACATTCCCCTTGTTACTCTCATATGCCAGACCCTCTTGGTGAACAAAGGTGTGGCCATCCCTCACTTCCACCTAACTTCTAGGCTAGCAGGAATTCCATCTCAGTCTGTGTGCTCAGACAGCCTGGATTCCCTGCCCCACTCTGCCCCAATTTTCTTTTCTGTTTAGTTTTTTTTTAGTTTTTTTGTTTTTGTCTGTTTTTAAACTACTTTTATTATTATTACTTTTGTCCTTTTGTTATTATTTTTTATTCTTCCTGCCGGGTTCTGGTTTTCAGCTTTTTTTCTTTGCCTTGTTCCTGGTTCCAATTTTTTTTCTGCCTCATGGTTAATCCCATTCCTCGTTCTTCTTTTCAGATTTTTCACACTTTTTAATTCATTATTCTCCTTCTCTACCTTTTTTCTCTTGTTGTTCTCTCCCCAGATATTGCAGTATTTTCCCCCTTTTTTTTCTTTTTTTGCTTACTGTTCCTGTAGAATTACATGGTGTTTTTTGTCCATTTAATTTTACTTTTTTGATGGTTATTCAATTGTTATTTTGTCTAACTGAGTGAGAAACAACAACAGTCCCCATATAAAACAACTATATCCACACTTCCTGCAGCTTCACTTACTGAGTGAGAGCCAAACCACTTCCTTCTCCATCAATGCGTCAATGATGAATATCCACTAAGAAAAGGCTGACTCACCCTTAGCTGCTCTTCACAAACTGTTAACAGAGATCTAAATACAACATCACAATGTCTCAGAGACAACAGATCGTAATAGTATACACAAAAAAGCAAGATAAAGTGGTAGAAACAAGGGAGCAGGATACAGACCCAGAACACATCCCTGAGGAAGAAGCAGCATAGGAACTCCCTCATAACAAATTCAAAAAAATTATATTTAGGTATCTTCAAAGGAATGAGAGACAGATCAAGGAAAACACAGACAAAACCCTAGAAGAATTTCAGAAGAAAATACAAGAACAAAATAACAAAACAAATGAAAAATTAGAAATGATTCTAAATCTACAGATAGAAATCTAGAAGATTAATACTGAATTGTCAGAAATAGATAACACATTGGAAGGGCAAAGGAGTAGAATGGATGCAATGGAAGACAGAATTAATGAGATGGAAGAAAAATACCTGAATACTTATTTGGAAAGGGATCAATCAGAAAAAAGTCAAACGAAAATGAAGAAAGCCTAAGGTTCATGTGGGATACCATCAAAAGGGATAACTTATGTGTCATTGGAATTCCAGAACAGGAAGAGAAAAAGAAAACCACTGATGAAATTGTCAAAGATTTGTTGGAAGAGAACTTCCCTGATATGATGAAAGATGAGAAGATATGCATTCAGGAAGTCCAATGAACCCAAAACAGGATAGACCCCAAAAGAAAATCATCAAGACATATCATCATCAAACTCATCAAAACCAAAGACAAAGAAAGAATCCTGAAAACAGCACAGGAAACAAAATAATAATAATTATAAAGGATAACCAGTAAGAATAAGCTCTGATTTCTCAGCAGAAAGCATGCAAACGAAAAGACAATGGGATGGTATATATAAAACCCTGAAAGAGAAAAACTTTCAACCAAGAATTATATATCTGGCAAAATGGTCCCTCAAATATGATGGTGAAATTAGCACATTTCCAGATAAGCTGAAACTAAGGGAATTTGTTAAAACCAGACTAACCTTACAAGAGATACTAAACAGAGTCCTTTGAACAGAGAACCAAAAATAGCAAACAACAGCCAACCACTAACACACAAGATGATACAACCCAGAAACCACAGCTATGAACATATCCAAAGTAAAATAAGCTTACAAGATGGTAAACAGGGAATCAGGGACATCAATTGGCAAATGAGGACAACTACAAACCAAAAAGAGGGAAAATACTGTGCAGTTACAGAACTTCTAAATGGTGAGGAAGTCAAGAGAGTTGCAAGATAGAATGGACTTTTCTAATCTTGGGGAGAAAATTATAAATCACAGGGAAACCTCAAAGAAAAATGATGAACCTTCACATCACAATAAAAAAGTGCACAAGCACAAATACTAAAACAACAGCAACAAAGGAAATGATAACACAATTCATAAACATACTGAGCTCAGCACAGAAAATAATATGGAACAAAGAAACCAGGGACACCATGAAAAAACACATACCAAAATGGCAACAACCAATTCATACTTGTAAATAATTACACTGAATGTTAATGGCTTAAATGCACCACGCAAGAGATGGAGAGTTGCAGATTGGATAAGAAAACAAAAACCATCAATATGTTGTCTACAAGAGACACACCTTAGAGACAAAGACAAAAGTAGACTAAAAATCAAAGGTTAGAAAAAGTTATATCAAGCAAATGGCAACCATAAAAGAGCAAGACTGGCAATATTAATTTCTGATCAAATTGACTTGAAGACAAAAACCACCATACAAAACAAGAAAAGACATTATATAATGATTAAAAGATCAATTGAACATGAAGATATAACCATAATAAATATCTATGGACCCAATGAAAGAGCCACAAAATACATAAATCAGACTTTAAAAGAATTGAAAAGACAAATAGATGACTCCACAGTCATAGTGGGATACTTTAATACTCCACTTTCAATGAAAGATAGAACAACAAGAAAGAAAGTCAACAAAGATGCAGAAGAGCTAAACAATATAATTCTCCAACTTGACCATACAGACATCTACAGAATACTTCACCCAACAATGGCACAATATACATTCTTTTCCAGTGTACATGGAACATTTTCCATGATAGATTATGTTAGGCCATAAAGCAAGCCTTAATAAATTTTAAAACTTTGAAATACTGCAAAACATCTTCTCAGATCATAGTGTTATCAAATTAGAAATCAACAATAAGATCAACAGAAAAAGAATAAACACATGGAAACTGCACAACATCCTCATTAAGAAAGACTGAATAAGAGAAGAACTAAAAATTGAAATTAAAAACTCCTTAAATCAAATGAGAGTGACAACAAACATACCAAATCTTTGGGACACAGCAAAAGCAGTGATCAGAGTCCAATTTATAGCAATAAATGCACACATCAAAAAAGACAAATTTAACACTTTATCTGAACATATCCAACAATTAGAAAAGCAAAGTAAGAAGAACCTACAGTCACCAGAAGAAAGGAAATAATCAAGATTCAAGCAGAAATCAAAGAAATGGAAAACAGAAAGACAGTAGAAAAAAATCAACAAGACCAGAAGTTGGGTTTTTGAAAAGATCAATAAAATTGACAGCCCACTGGCAAATTTAACAAAAGAAAAGAGGGAGAGAATACAAATAACACGAATAAGAAATGAGATGGGTGACATCACAACAGAACTGAAATAAAAAGGATAATATCAGGATACTAGGAAGAACCACCCAAAGCAGCAGGACGGGAAAGCAGGAGAAAGAGGATAAAAGCCAGGAACCTGGATAGAAGAGCAGTCAGCCCCAGGGATACAGGTGAGGAGAGACAATTCAGGGACACCCAAAGCAGCAGGCTAGAAGAGCAGGAGAAAGGGGATTAAAAGCCAGGAAGCCAGAGAGAAGAGCAATCAGCCAAAGGGATTAGTTGAGGAGAGGAAACTCAGGCCCACCCAAAGCAG
>NW_006921608.1:473578-485559 GCF_000298275.1 Orycteropus afer afer
ACTTCGTCTCACCTATTTTGGTCATGTTGTAAGAAGGGACCATTCCCTGGAGAAGGATGTCATGCTTGGTAGGGTGGAGGGTCAACGAAAGAGGGGGAGGCCTTCAACAAGATGGATTGACACGGTGGCTGCAATGATGGTCTCAAGTATAGCAGGGATTGTGGGGCTGGCACGGGATCAGGCAGTGTATCGTTCTTCTGTGCATGGGGTCGCTATGAGTTGGAAATGACTCGATGGCACTTAACAACAACAACAACAACAAGGAAGAACTGTTCTCCAACAAATTTGAAAATCTGGAAGGAATGGACAGATTCTATAAACATACCACTTAACCAAACTAACACAGAATGATGTGGAAAAGTTGAAGAGGTCTATAACAAATGAAGAAATTGGGCAGGTCTTTAAAAAATTACCAACTAAGAAAAGTCCTGGCCCTGATGGTTTCACCAGAGAAGTATACCAAACATTCAGAGAGGAACTGACACCAATCCTACTCAAACTATTCCAAAACATAGAAAAGGATGGAATCCTCCTTAACTCATTTTATGAAGCAAGCATAACCTTGATACCAAAAACAGGCAAAGACATCACTCAAAAGGAAAACTACAGACCAATATCCCTCATGAATATAGATGCAAAAATCTTCAACAACATCCTAGACAATAGATTCCAACAACATATCAAGAAAATTATTCATTATGACAAAGTGGGGTTCATATGAGTTATGCAAGGATGGTTCAACATTAGAAAAACAATCAATGTCATCCACCACAAAAATAAAACAACAAAAAAAAAGAACACATGATTATATCAATTGAGGCAGAAAAGGCATTTGATGAAATCCAACACCAATTCCTGATCAAAACTCTCAGCAAAATAGGAATAGAAGGAACATCTCTCAACATAATAAAGGGCATGTATGCAAAACCAACAGCCAACATTATTATTAATGGAGAAAGACTGAAACGATTCCCCTTGTGAACAGGAATCAGAGAAGGATGGCCTCTATCGCCACTTGTATTCAACATTTTACTAGAAGTCCTAGCCAGGGCAATAAGGCAAGAAAAGGAAATCAAAGGCATTCAAATTGGTAAAGAAGAAGTACAACTATAATTATTTGCTGATGATATGGTCCTATACATAGAAAACCCAAGAGACTCAGTCAAAAATCTACTGGAACTAATTGAGAGATTTAGCATAATGGCAGGATATGAGATCAACATCCCAATATCAGTTGGATTCCTCTTCATCAGCAAAGAGATCTCTGAAGAAGAAACAAAGAAATCAATACCACTGAAAATAACTACAAAAAGTTAAAATACTCGGGAATAAACCCTACCAGGGACACAAAACACCTGTACAAAAGAAACTATAAAAAACTACTTCAAGAAATCATAACAGATCTACATAGATGGAAGAACAAACCATGCATGTGGATAGGAAGATTGAACATTGTGAAAAAATCTATTCTACCCAAAGAAATCTATACATTCAATTCGATCCCAATCCAGATATATTCAAAATTTTCTAAGGATATGGAAAAACAAATTACTAACTTTGTATGGAAAGGAAAGAGACCTCAGAGAAGCAAAGCACTATTGAAGAAGAAAAACAAAGTAGCAGGTCTCACAGTTCTTGATCTCAAAACCTGCAATATAGCCACAGTAATCAAAACTGCCTGATATTGATACAGTGACAGACACATAGATCAATGGAAGAGAATTGAGAACCCAGAAATCCATCAACCTATTGTCAGCTGATCTTTGACAAAGGGCCAAAATCCATTCAATGGGGAATAGATTGCCTGTATAACAAATGGGACTAGCAAAACTGAATATCCATTTGCAGAAAAATGAAACAAAATCTGTGTGCCATACCATACACAAAAACGAACTCCAGATGGATCAAAGACTTAGATTTGAAACCTAAAACTATTATAGAGTTCCTCAAGGAAAAACTAGGGGCAAATTTAGAAGCCCTAATAGGAGCTCTGGTAGCATAGTGGCTAAGTCACTTGCTTGCTAACCAGATGGCTGGCAGTTCAAACCCACCAGCCACTCCTCAGAAGGAAGGTTGGGCAATCCTACTTCCGTAGTGATACTGCCTCGAAAACCCAAGGAGGGGTCGCTATGAGTCGGGGCCGACTCGACGGCACATAACAACAACAATATATGGCATAAATAGATTATCAAGCATAACCCAAAATGCACAAAGAGCAGAAGAGAAAATAGATGAATGGACCTTCTAAAAATTAAATTTTTATGTGCTTCCAAGGACTTAACCAAAAGAGTCAAAAGAGAACTTACAGATTAGGAAAAAAATATTTGGCAATGACATATCTGACAAGGGACTTATGTCAAGAATTTATAGAAAACTTCAACACCTCAATAACAAAGAGAGAAATAATCCAGTTAAAAAATGGGCAGAAGACATGAATAGACAATTCACCAAGGAGGATATGTAGGCAGCCACGAAACATATGAAAAAATTCTCATGATCATTAACCATTAGAGAGATGCATATCAAAACCACAACGAGATAACATCTTGCCCCAGCACTAGTAGCAAAGTTCAATAAGACTTAAAATAACAAATGTTGGCAAGGATGCAGAGAAATTGGGACTCTCATACGCTGCTGGTAGGACAATCACTGCAGATAGCAGTATGGCAATTCCTAAAAAAAATGGAATTAGAAATACCATTTGACCCAGCCATTCCATTACGAGGTATATATGTCCTAAAGAAGTGAGATCCATGACAAGAACAGACATATGCATACCCATGTACATCACAGCACTACTTACCAAAAGTTGGAAACAACCTAGGTGTCCATCAACTGAGGAATGGATTATTAAACTATGGTACATACACACAATGGAATACAATGCGACCCTAAAGAATAAGGTAGAATCTGCAAAACCACATAACATGGATGAACTTGGTGGATATTATGTTGAATGAAATAAGTCAATCACAGAAGGACAAATATTGCATTGGTTGGTTATTGTAAAAGTCAAGGAAAAGGTTTATATATGAAAGGAAATTTCCTTTGTTGGTTATAAGGGGTGGGAGGGGAAGGGAGGAAACACTGTTAGATAGATAGAGTTAAATATTGATTTGGGTGAAGAGAAGGGCAATGTACCAAATGTAAGTGATTAACAGGTGGCATTGAAGAAGAGGAACATAGAGAGAGGTACATGGGAGGTGCAGACAACAGAGATAAACCCTTTTGCACATACAGTACTGCATTATCAGTGAAGGCAAACATGGATATATGGGTGGATAGATGGGTGAACAGACTGAACTATTAGGTATGTCTATGCAGTGGGAAGTGTACCCACGACCATGTATAGGGTTGGCAGACAATGGTTCTACAAGAGTATTTGTATGTTCTGTAACAATTCCCAGGGGTATAGTAGAGCTGACAAGGAACAAGATTGTACTCACTTCTTGGTCACAGCCAGCTACCCAGAGGGAGCGAGTCATTGAACCTGTGGACTCGGGACCATAGTTGCAGGGGACATCAAGCTCAATTGGCATAACATACTACACAAAACATTGTTCCACCTCCTACTTTTGTGAGTAGCGACTGGGATCTTAAAAGTTTGCAAGCAGCTATCTAGATGCAACAATTGATCTCTCCTTGTCTAGAGCAAAGAAGAATGAAGAAAACCAAAGATTCATGGAAACAATTAGTCAAGGTGACTAGTACACCATGCAATCCTCAGCCTATAAGACTATGAGACCCGAAGAACTAAATGGTGCCTGGCTACCACTGTCATCCACTAGGAGGGGGATCTATGTAGGAGATCCTGGATAGAGAGGGAGAACAATGTGGAACAAAACTCAAAATCATTTGGGAAGAAAAAAAGGAAACCAGGTTTGCTGGTCCAATAGAGCCTGGTGAAACCATTGAGATTATGGCCCCTAGCTGCCCTTCAGGTCTGGAATCGAACCCAACCTGTGGCTTCCAGCCAAACAAAAGACAGGCATATGAGTTGAACATTTACCTCAAGTAGATACACTCCTTGGAGAGAACAATCATGGGAGAAAGAAAGGATGCTTATGCACAGGGAGACAGCTCAGGCAGCAGGAGTGCACGGAGGGATGGACACAGGGAAGAGGTAGCCCTCAGGAGCAAGGGGGAGGGGAGCTGTTGCATGGGGTAAATTGTAGTCAATGTCATGAGACAAGGTGTATGTGAACTGCTGTATGGGAAGTGAATTTGTTCTGTAAACTTTCACCCAAATCACAATTTAAAATAATAATAATGATAATAATAAAAGTCTTTACAGCTGTCTACAAGAACTTACGTAATTGGATCTCCCATTATCTTGCTGATTAATCTCCTACCAATTTCTTTCTTGTTTACTTTACTCCAGCAATTCAGTTTCTTTCTTGCTTCTCAAACTCACCAGGAATGCTTTTATCTCGGGGATCTTGAATTTATGGATTCTTCTGAACAGAACACTATGTGCCTAGATACCAGCATGGTCCCTTCCTAGCCTCTATTAGGCTTATACTCAAATGTCCCCTCCTCAGCAAGGCCTTCCTTGCCACTCCTTCACAACTTCTCTCCCTTCTCCAGAACCATCTGGTTTTCTCTGCTTCAGTTCTCTTTCTAGCCATCTGATAGAGCATATTTTTACTATGTACTTTTCTGTCTCTTCTCAGTAGAAAAGAACTCCAAAGGGCTAGAGTTTGGGTCAGCTTTATACACATCTGTGTTTCCAATATCCAGAGAGTGGCATTAAGATAATAAATGAATATATCTATATATTGAAGGAAAACAAATAATACTTCCAGAATCATAGTCTTAGCACAGTCGTCTTCCATTCCTTTTGAAAAAATAGAATATCTTGGTGAAATTTACAGAATGAAGTTTATCTCATGACACAATTTCATTCAATAGCAAAGGAAAATGAGTCGTATATGGAACTTGGACATAAAAGGTTTTATTTCAGATGATTGTGCAAGATACTTTTGTTAGCAATTGTTTTGTTTTCTAGCTACAAAGGAGAAACATGTATTATCCCATTTTATATTATTTTCTCAATTCAAAATTATTTTAATAGGATATTGTTATAGTGGTTGGTCCATAAATATAGTATTTCTGCTTTCAGGAAACCTGCTTCTATAGGTGCTGAATTACAGTTGAGGTTTAGTCTTTATCAGCACAGTTTTGACATGATCTCTTTCAGCACAGTGTCAACTAGAGCAAAGGAACGAATGTTTTTGTCAACATTACTTCTTTATTCACACATTGAGCAGCACAGAAATGTAGGAGAATCAGGGAGGAACTGTTTTTGATGAAAATAAATTTATTTACTTATATTTATAAATGAATGCTTCTGTCTTTCATTTTGAAAAACAAATGTAGAAATTAAGCCTCCAGACAAGCTATTGATTCTGGCTGTACCAAACGAAAGGTTATAATAAACATCTATTCTCTCTTCTCCATAGTCACTGTCTTGCCTTACTCCAAGCTAGAACTTTGTCACTTTTTCTTGCTGTCTTTAGTCTGTATTACACCAGCCTCTACACTTACGTAAGATAGGCTAAGAGTCGTGTTTCCATAGCTTGCAAAATAAAATGTGCTAGTATACAAAGGATCTCTATGATTGATCTAAACACCTAATATCGTTTTCTAATATGTTCTTTGTATCACAGTCTTTGGCACTGTCTGATCAAACAACTGACAGTTTTTTTCTGAAATGCTATACTCTTTAATTTTGCCATGCTTTTTAAGTGTACTTTTTCCCTTGTGAGACATTCCTTTCATCTTACATCCTGATGAACATCTGTTCATTCTTCAAACCTAAACTAAAACATCTGCTTTTTTTGGTGTAAATTATGTATTGTTTTATTAAAGTTTAATATCACTATTTAATTGTTGACACATTTATAACTATTATAAGCAATCATCTGAAAACTGTAACTTTGTTGACAAAGTCTATCTTATACTCATTTTTATAACTCTAGTTCCTTCCAAAACCTATTTTCTTATAAAGTTTAATTCGATAAACAAAATCATTTCATCGCACTTGTAAAATCACTGGAATTGCATAAACTAATTTTGAGTATAAAATCAAAATTATTATATCCCTGACTTGTTCATTTGTTCTGAGATGTTGTAATTCTTGAATTTACTTTTCTTTTAGATTTGCTGGATACATCACCATACCAATATAATTTCTGATTCCTTTTTTATTTTCTTTAGTTTCCTTTAAACTATATTGCTTACCTACTGTAAACTCAGTGCGCAAGATGACTTTAACATCATTCTTCTTACTTCTACTGCATCAGTTTGTTCTGCTTTGTTGAGTGAAAAAAGTCTAGAGTGAGTTTCCCTTTTTAATCCTTCATCCTAGTAAGTGATGAAATTGTCTGTCAAGTCAAAATTTTATCTGTTGTTCAGTTTTAGCACAACACAAGTTCCAAAGGAGGTTTAGTCCTCTTCACTTCTGTATTATGCTTCTATGTCAATTCTCCAGTCTAAACCAATAAAACTCAAATCCTACTCTGTAGCATGGAGTATAAGTACCAAAAAAAAGTTATAATTTGCTGGATTTATTTTTTTTCGTACTTTCAAATTAACTTTTAGTGGATTATTTGTATCCCTATTTTGTTGGGTCTTCTGAACAAGTTGTTCAATTTGCACGTAATTCTTAAAACAAAGTAAATATATCATCTTAGATTTGGAAAGGACATTAAAGCTCATTTTTTTCAAATACCTTTCTGGTGTTTGAATATTCTATACAAAATCCCCAGTAAATTTCCATCAAACTTGAGGTTTAAAATCTTTAATAATATAAGATCTCCAAACTGAGAAAGTTCTCCCTTAAATTGAAAAGAAGTGTACATTTTAGAATGGCTCCACAACAACATGGAATCTTTGTTTATTGCAGTATTAGCTCATAGTGTAACATTTGGTGCATATAGAAGAATTACTTCAACTTCCAAAGAAAAGTCCTTCACATATTTGAAGGATGCTGTAATGATTCATTGAATATCTCTTTTCATTTTTAGTCATTTAATATTAAGCAAATTTTAACAAGGCAACTATATAAAAATAATCCTGCTACTTCAGAAATCTCAAGTGTTGTGGAAATCTTTGAATATTCACACACAAGAACCTTAAAAATGATCAAGCATCCCGTGTTGCAGTAAATTTCTTATTATGGGTTTTCTTGCCATAGTCTTTATAACTCCCACCAAATGACCGTATAACTGTGCATATGTGAGGTGTTTGTGACCCACTAAGGGGATTGGATAGCTTGCTAATAATGCAAACAAAGGTCTTGGAACACTTGTGGGGAAGGACCACATAAGTAAGATGTGTGGAACATTAATGTAGGGATTGATCCATTTTACTCTTCTGCTGGGTTTAAAATAGCCATTACAGAAGTGAAAACAGAAGACTTGACTAACACCAAGAAGAAGAGACGGAAGCAGAGAGTGTCATTTGGACCGAGATTCACTCCACTGGGAACCTCTTAGATATAGGAGACAGAAATCTGTAACTCCAGGGATGGTGAGAGAAGGGGCAGCAATAGGGCAGAAAACCAAGAGACAGCATGAGGCAGAGCGGTTGGCTTCTGGACCCAGAGTGAGAAAGAGGAGCGCCTTGGGGCAGGAGGTTGGCTGCCAGAGTGGTGTCTCTGGGCACTTGGTGGAGCTAAGCTTGCCAACCCACAGAGCTACAGCTGAGCATCTTCTGGCTGAGGCAAACTGACAGAGTGGGGTGTCTCTGGGCATTTATCACCAGAGCTGAAAGAGCTTTGTAACACTTGCTCAAGCAGGACAGAGGCCAAGGGGCTACAGGGGTTGAGAGGATGAGAGCCAGAGAGAGGTGTGCTCTGGCACTGCTCAGAAGAGGCTGTTCTGATTGAAGAACTACATCGAAAGACATTTCTGATCCTGCATTGCAACCTGTTACTTTCCTAATAAATCCCATAATTGTGAATATTTTGTTTGAGTTTTGTGTGGCCATTGCAATAAACTATTGAACCTAGAAGGGAAGTAGAGAGTGCCGTGCAAGGGACAGTTGATGTCAGAATTGGTAAAAAGCTTAGAGGGCAGAGGTATATCTGACTTCTGCCTCATAGAAATCAGCCTTGAGTTGTTGATGCTGATAATGATTCTCCTTCCCCCTGGGGAAGTTAGAGGAGGTGAGATGGTGCCACCTCCATGTCATTTTTACATATCCTCAGCTTGCTACCATAAAATACTTCATGGTGATTTGAAATGCTTTACTTTTAGCATCTCAGAGTTAGTTTTGACTTCTCAGACCTTTCTAGTATGTTCAGATGCTTGAATTTCTATATAGGTATGTATTTTCTTGACAAAGAAATAAAAACCAAGTCTACCACCTTACTTATTGGATTTATTTTGAAGAGAAAGATGTTTTATTTATTTTTATGTTTCTGCCTCATTCTTAAATTTATTTATTTGGTTATCTGTCATACTCAGTGTTCTTAATTTTTATTAGTCAATTTTATTCTGGACATTTTTTCTTCCTCCCAGATATTTGTTTGATTTATTTTATTAAAGTCTACAACAAAATCATACAAGTAATAATATACAATTACCACAACCAGTGAAATCATAAAAAAATACGTATTTTTTAAAAAATCATCATAATCTACTCTCTCTTTTATTTTATAATTATTTTTGTTGTTATTTAATCATACTATATATTAACTTGCATTTTTTTCTTAAATAAATATGTCATATGTTCATCCTCCTAGGTCAATAAATAGTATAAATCACATTCATTTTCATAGTCTTATATTTTATTACCTATTTCTCACCTGTTCAGTTTGTTGTATGGTCGTGGCTTGCATGTTTCTGGCATGCTGGAAGTTATGCCACTGGCATTTCAAATACCAGAAGGGTCTCCTATAGTAGACAGACACTCGATAGAGCTTCCAGACTAAGAATAAGTAGAAAGAATTATGTGGCCAAGTCTACTTTTTTGGGAAAAAAATGGCCACTGAAAACCTTATGAATATCAGGGAAACATTGCCTGATATAGTGCTGGAAGATGAGCCCCTAAGTTTGGAAGGCACTCAAAATACCAACAGGGAAAGCTATCTCCTCATAGTAGAGTTAACCTTAAAGACCATAGATGGAGTAAAGCTTTAGAAAGTTCATTTTCTGACGTGGCACAACTTTAAATGATATAAAACAACTGCAAACATATGTTAATAATTGGAACATGGAATGAGCAGAGTATGAATTCAGGAAAATTGGAAGTTGTAAAAAATGAAACGGAACACATAAAGATCAATATCCTAAGAATTAGTAAGCTAAAATGGAATGGCATTGGCCATTTTGAATCACACAATCATATGGTCTGCTATGACAGAAATGAAAAATTAAAGAGGAATGGCATTGCATCCATCATCAAAAACAAAATTTCAAGACTTATTCCCAAGTACAATGTCATCAATGACAGGATAATATCCACGCACTTACTAGGAAGACTAGTGAATAGGACTATCATTCAACTTCACAACCAAACACTAAAGCCAAAGATGAAGAAATTGAAGATTTTTATGAACTGCTGCACTCAGAGATTGACCAAAAATGCAATCAGGATACATTGATGATTACTGGTGATTAGAATATGAAAGTTGGAAACAAAGAAACATAATTGGAAAATAAGGCCTTGGTGATAGAAATGATATCAGAGATTGCATGACATAATTTTGCATAACCAATGAATCACTCATTGCAAATACTTTTCTTCAGCAACATAAACAACAACTATACACAAGGTCTTCACCAGATGGAATACACAGGAATCAAATAGACTATGTCTCTGGAAATAGATGAAGGGGAAGCTCAATATCATCAGTCAGAATAAGGCCAGGGGCCAACTGTGGAACACACCATCAATTGCTTACATGTAAGTTTAAGTTGTAACCAAGAAAATTAAAACTACTCCACAAGAGTCATAACCTTGAGTTATCCCACCTGAATTTAGAGACTATCTGAAGAAAAAATGTGATGCATTAAACAGTAGTGACAGAAGACAAGATGAGTTGTGGGATAACATAAACAGCATAATGCATAAAGAAAGCCAAAGGTCATTAAAAGGGCAATAAAGGAAGAGAAGACCAAAATGGATGACAGAAGAGACTCTGAAACTTGCTCTTGAATGGAGAATGGTTAAAGTTAAGCAAGTATATATCATGCATCCACTGTGTGTAAGCCACTATTCATGCCCCTGTGGACTCAAAGAGATAATTTAGATACAGTTCCTCCAGTCATGGAACTTTCGGTCTACTCTGACTTAGGACCACCTTTTATCAATAATATCCACTCCAAACTAGCAAAACCATAGTTATTTTATTCATTTATTCAACATACAATTATCCTGGAATACATGAAAAAGATATTACCTTTTCTTGATGAGTAACTGTACAAGAGAAAGGATGGATGTAAGGATGTAATTCCATAGACATTACCACATGGGAATTTTGTTACAGCTATGAGATTATTAAAGGCTTCCCTGGATGCCTCATAATAGAATGCTGAGCAAAATATGGACATGAGAAAGCAAAGGATATATGGAATCAAAAGCATCTACTTCTATTGATATAATTAAAAAGAATATGCAAAAAGCAACTGGATATAGGATGGTAAAGCAAATTTAGGTCGGACAATTAAAAATTTAATATCATCTATGTAACCTATTAATGCTCTTCAAACACCAATCATTAGCTCTTCTAAAGTAGTAACCTAATTCATTCTTATATATACCATACAGTATTTGGAGAAACTCAGTTGAATCTTTCCTAGTGGCATTCTTGATTTACTTCAGCAATTACTTCTTGATTCAAAACTGATTTTAATGTATCAGACATTTAGTTCCACAAGATATCACTGATCTGCTTTTCCCTTTTTTACCTTTTTAACAGATATCACTGTTCCCTTTTTTAATTGCCTAAGTGAAGATTAGATACATTAAAAATAAATTTTTAAAAATTGTATATATTGCTTCTTTCCCTCATAATGCTATAAGTCTTTGTGCCATGTCCAGAAAAGAAAGGATAATCTAACAAAGGCTCAAAGAATTTCACTTATGATTTCATGATTATCATTCAGGAATACAGTAGCTAGAAATATACTAGTTAGACACAGATAGACTGTAAAAGTAACCAGAGTAGTCTACATACCATTAATCTAAATGAGAAATGCAGTGAAATGTTTTTATCCTAGTATAAAGACCCCTAAAAAACAACATGAGAAAGGAGGATATTATTTAGTTTGGTTATCATTTTTGAAATGTAATGTAGATTATTTGGGAGCTCTGGTGGCACAGTGCCTGTAACTGTATCTTGAGTACAGTCAGGTAAGTCAAGGAACTACTTACTGCTAACCAGAAGGCTGGTGGGCCAAACCCACCAGCCACTCCTCAGAAGGAAGTTTGGGCAATCTACTTCTGTAGAGATATCACCTCAGAAACCCAAGGAAGGGTCGCTATGAGTCTCAATCAACTCAGCAGCAGTGAGTTTGGTTTGGTTTGGTAATGTAGAATGAGAAAAAATGCACTATAAGAATAGAACTCATTTAAGCATACACAAACTCTAATTTTAAAATAAATAAATAAATTGTGCCAGTTATCAGGATAATTTAAGCTTTAAAATAGTTTTCTTGGGTTACCTGGCTATCTCAAACAAATGTGAATTTTAATTTAATTTATATAAAATAGCCTTAATTCTTCATGTTATGTCATCCAAAGCTGGAAAAACTTTAAATTTCTTGCTGAAATAAAAATAATACAGACGAGAAAGCTAAATCTATACTATGCTTTATGAGATCTATATAGATTTGTCTTTAAAGAATTTTGTTTAAACATTGTTCCACCTACTACTTTGGCGAGTAGCGACTGGGACCTTAAAAGCTAGGAAGCTGCCATCTAGATGCAACAACGGGTCTCTGCTCGTCAAGAAGAAAGAAGAAAACCAAAAT